>NC_133758.1:92790123-93090837 GCF_036562045.2 Rhinolophus sinicus
AGTATTTTCTTTGGATAAATGAAATTTCTGAAAGTTTCTGAAATAAATGATACAATTATTTATTATTTTGTTCAGTGTTATTATTCTGGACAAAAATTTCCTGGAATAATAGTGGTCTGCTATGGCAGATGAAACAAAGTTGTAAGTGTTCCCCAAAAAAGAGCTAATTTAAAAATAAACAAAACTTAGGAAAATATTCTGTAAACTTCAGGTGATGGTAAACTTTTCCCAGACCAGAAACTCAAAACTGGACCAGAAAAAATTATATATTTGACAACTTTTTAAAAATTGTACTTAAAAATAGACAAAATTATCAAAGTCAAAAAATGAAAGAGAGACTGGGAGAAAATTGTTAAAACACATATGAAAAAAATAATATTCATCATAAGATGAGGAAAAGACAAACCACCAACAGAAAAATAAATACATGATAGGAGGAGGCATTTCACAAAAGAAGAATGGCAAATGGCCAATAAATATGAAAGGATGATTATTGTAGCTAGTCATCAAGGAAAAGCAGTGTATACCATTTTGTGCACATCAAATTTGCAGAGACAGAAAGAAAAAACTCATCAGGCTATGCGTGGAAATAGGCACTCATATTCTGTGGCTAAGATTATAAATTACACAAGTTTATAAGTTATTTTTAGTTGTATTTGTAGTATTATATATTTACAGTGTGTTTCTATTGATTCTATTTCCTTATCAATTGGAAAAAAAAAAAAAAAACAGGGACACCAACAGGACAGTCATCAAATGAAGAGCTGACCACATTCTTGTACATACATTTTATAAAAAATCAGAAAACTACTGTAAGGGAAGAAAAAAATCTTCTCTACCCTCTGTGTCTCTGGCTAGCCCTAAGAATTAAACAGACTAACAGGAGAAAAGAACACACATTTTACTAAATTCTTACATGTACATGGGAGCCTTCACAAAAGAATGAAGACCCAAAGATGAGACCAGAGTAGGCAACTTAATACTTTTTAGATAAAGAAACAATACAATTGTGAAGAATTGACCAAACAAAGGGGTTTGGGCTAGGGGTGGTAAATAGTGAAGAAGTAACTTGGAAAGCAAAGTATAGTTTAACAAGTTTTGTTTGTAGAGATTTCTCAGCCCCACATTCCCCATCTCTGGTGGTAAGAATGTCTTCTTTCTTCCTGATACAGGGAGAGTAACTTTCACATGTGAATTGTATCTTCTGCCTTCAGAAAGTAAAATACACTGCTCTCATACATTTCTTTATTTCAAAATAACCAATATGCCCAAATGGCTTAATTTGGGGTGATATATTTTGGTTTCTTTCACCAACTAAAAAAAAAAAATTCTTAGACTCACATAAATTGATAAGTAACTATACTTGGATTTGATTAAGTGGAAAAAGGTTGCAGTATAATTTTTACCAAATAATTATATTAAAAAATAAAAGGGAGGGAATAAATATATTTTAATATTTGTTTGTGAAACTTCATATGAGCTTAAATCAAAATGTGGAAAAACGAACACAAAAGTATCATTAGTGTCCTGGAGTGTGGCGGGGGATGGAAAATAGAATTGAAGCAAGGGGAATTTCTTGGTCTCTCCTAATATATCTTTTGTTTGTATAGAAGAGGAAAAAGTTTTCATTAAACCTTAGTTTTGCTTATTGGGTCTGAAAACTAAACTGACAAGGATAGATTAACAGAAGGAAAGCATACCAATTTATTTAATATAAGTTGTATATGACACGGAGCATTCATAAGGAAAAGAAGACCCAAAGAAAGTTAGACCTGGGTATATTTACGCTAGGTTTGATGATGAGTGGGCAGTTATGTTGAAATATGATAGGTTAAGGTGTATGAGGTAAGTATAGTAAACTGGGGAAACAGCAAGGCCTGTTTGTCCAGAACTCTTCTTGGCATCCCTTTGCTTTTAGAGGTTAAGATGCTCCATTTTTCTGGGTACAGGAAGGGTACCCCTCACAGGATAGCTTATGACTTTTGCCATTTTTTCAAACTCCTTCAGCTTAAAATATTTAATATGCCAAGGTGCTGTATTTTGGGGGTAGTGAGCCCCATCGTTTGACTAATAGCAAAGAGCTGATATTATTTTTGTCTTTGGAAAATTGTATCTAAAAATGTAAAATAAAAAATTGATCAAATTATCCCAAATAGTTTTTAAAGTTATGGTAGTTGTTATTTTTTTATGGTGACTCACTGACAAGTGAATTTTCTTCAAATGTTATGCTTTGTATCCCCCACTAAATACTAAAACAAAACTTCTCATGACAGATTATAGATTAGATGGTTTCTTTAAAACGATCCCCTGGTGTGACTTTTGCTGAGATTTAAGAGATATGCTAGAAACAAATCTAGCTATTTTTCTGAAACAGCAATCATGTTGACGATTTCTTATGCCACAAGTATGTCAACCGAGAGAGTAAGTGCCCTGAAGATCTCGAAGACAAGTACAATCTCAGTGTTCAGAGGAAGTAATTTGTTAGAAATGTGATAAAATAGTAATTAATAAAATAAGCTAATACATGTCATTTTTAACTCTGTAACAATGTCAAGTTTATCAGTTTTCATCAAGGTAGAAATTAAAAATAAAAATACATTTAGAAAGGTATTACTTCATGTTCATATTATCTGGGAATTATCTACAACCATTTTTTTCACCTTGTTAAATGTCACTTTCCTTAAATTATATCATTCTTAAACTACGGAAATATTACAACAAATTAACTGACGTTAGACCCAAAAAATGGCACATGGAATACTTTTTTCAATCTTAAATTCCATATATTTAAAGTCTATCATTATCTTCTCACCAAATTGCCTTTTTTTCCAACCATTTCATTTCTGTGAAATTTCTTAAGCAAAAACCAGGAAAACCAACTTCAATTCTTTACTCTGTTTATAAACAAGCTTGCCTCTAAGTCTATTACTTTTTCACTTATTTTTTTATCACTTCCATTTCACTAATTATTATTATCAAAGTATTTATCACCTTGCACCTAAATTATTTATGTAGTTCATACCCAATATCATGATAGCTATGGTGTTTCTCTTCATCTGTGCTGTTTCAGCTACAGTTTTCTTTCTTGGGAATCCCTTTCTTGGCAATCCCTCTCCCCAAGTTCTTTTCAAGCCACTGTTCTACTGTCCTTCTCAAGTGCTTATCATCATCACTTATTATAGCGTAGCCCAACAAATCATTCTTCCTGGCTGTTAAGTTCTTCTACAGTATACACTCATTTTCCCTCACTTGTGTTCATCTTCTACGATGGCGGCCTTCCACTTCCATTCAGAATAATATAAAGAGCAAAACATGGGCAGGGCTATTGTGGTTACCCCAATCATAGTAACAATTTACTAATCTTTTAAAATAGAAATTGGCTTTCATTTAGAGAATAAACTGAATGTAGTTTGAGAGAAGGTAGGAAAAAGGATCTTCTCTATTGTCCCAAGCAAAATAGCTCTGTCTCAAACTTAGAATGCTATCCCCAACACTGAAGCCCTGATGCTTACCAAATCTATCCTTCACAGAATGGAATTTAATAATCGTCCACAGTAACTTTTCTTATCAATGTATTTTTCCAAGAACATAGTGCTCCAAAAGAAATTCTAGCAAACTTAACCTTCTCTTAACATGTTATATTTTAATGGTATTTTCCCTCATCTGTGTTGTTTCAACTCCATTTATGGATAGGTACTCAGAGTGACTGTCTGCTTGTCCTACTGCTTAATCTGTATTTATGCACAATTCTTTTTAAATCCATACACCGGCTCTCTCCCACATGAAATGCTTCTCTTTCCTGTTCTCCTACAGAAATACAATTTACTCACAGGGGCTAACTCAAATTTCCCTCTTGCTTAAAAAGCTTATTCTGACTAAATCAGGATATAGTTCCCCCATTAACAAGTCATTATTCTGTTTCTGCTTCATCTATGCTAGTTTTGTCTCTTGATCAGGATTGCAAGTTACCAGTGATTAGGCACCCTGTTTTCTTTCTTCTGTGTCTCTCTAATCACGTAGCACACACACAGTGATCGATAAGTGTCTGTTGATCAATTGAATACTGTAACCCTACCATTTTATGATAGACAAATATAAAAACAAACTTATAAACAAAAGTAAACATTAGTACTAAATGATGAGTTTTAATCCTCAATAATTTGTTGGCATAACATAAGAGAGCCCAATGTATAAATCAAGAAACAATGGACTATTCATTATTGACCCAATAAATTTAGAGTATCAGAATAGTAGAATGTTATATATTTGAGTCATATTTTCTGCCCCAGAGATATTAACTCAAACCGTCTAAAATTAAAGTATTTCAGGAAGTACAAAAGATGGCTCTTCCTTTGTACAAGAAGATACCCAACGACTATCCATTGTGTTTCAGTTGCAATAAATGATACACCATGAGGAAATGAGGGAGTTCAAGAAATGCCATGAAAGAAAGGAAACA
This sequence comes from Rhinolophus sinicus, assembly GCF_036562045.2. NCBI lineage: Eukaryota > Metazoa > Chordata > Mammalia > Chiroptera > Rhinolophidae > Rhinolophus > Rhinolophus sinicus. The sequence continues at coordinate 92,794,583 of NC_133758.1, forward strand.
AGGGGAATGTTCTATTAAGATACTCTATGGTAAATGTTGCTTATATATTAGATAGTCTCAGGAGTGCTAGAAGAAAGGAATTAGTCATCAGTGATGTCCCATGAACACAATGCCCTGGGAAATTCATATCAGAGCACATTGGCATGCATGTTATATATTAGTTTGAAAATTCTTCCAGGTATATTCATGTCTTTGATACAGATGTTTCTTCTACATATTTTTTTTTTCCTTTTCAGCACTAAAAAACTGCCTTTGAAATTCTGGATCAACTTACGGATTTCACGTAATGTTAATTCATTTCCTATAATGCATAATTTGAAATTTTAAAAAAATCTTTGTTGTTTATGGCCATGGAAAAATCTTTTTGGAATAATTTTTAGTGAGTATAATAAGTTAAATAGTACATTTTGCTTAGGGACAATCTGGTTTGTTTTGATTTCTTAGAGAAAAAAGGAGTCAATTTGTAAAAATTATTTGTAAAAACAGTGTTAACTTAAAATTCATTCTGTCTTTTATTAAAAATTGTTTTTTAATTTTTTTTCAAATTCCTATTACTCTTCTAATTTAGCTATGCTTAAATAATTTTTAGAATCATGTTTCATAACTGTGACTAAACTTCAGGTTTAATGGTTCAAAAATTATGATGGTTACAACAAATAGTTTTGTTAAATAATAAAATGAAAATATTTTATAACACACTACTGCAAAAAAATAGGAAATGATGTCAAAAAACAATGCAAACAAAATTTTACCACAAAGTGGAAAAAAAACCCTCCTTGAATTACAAACCATGAATAGGACAAGTCCATAGTTTTACTGGCGTCTAGTGGGGTGAAAAGTTTATAGTATTTACCAACACAAATGAGCATTTTGTTTAAGTAAGGATTTTCCTAATAAAGTACTACATGTAACAATGCAAGTAGCCCAATATATATTAAAGAAGTTTTGTTCCTTTTCTACAATAGAGCTTCTCTTTTCTTACTTAGTATCATGTTACTTAAAACTTAGTGTTGACATTTTCTGTGCCTCTTGTTTAGAAAAAAAAAAGCATTATATAATGCCATGACTACATATTTACTATATTTTCCTCCCAATGGGAGAAATCAGTTTTGTTGATGATTCCACATTTTGCCTAAAACAAATACCCAGTACAATTATAAACCAATTATTGAGGATGTTTTAAAGATTTTCATTCACTTTACCACTCAACCACATTTTAGTTAAGAATGTTTCAAAGTCAAAGCTGAAGCAAATGAAGCTTTTAGGATTTTTTAATAGCAAATATCATTAATTGTCCTTATACTTCTATTTACATTTTTCTTTTTAACAATATATAATTTAATTTTGCAAAAGTTGTCCAAATTATACCAGGAAGGTGGAAATGTATGCCAGTTCTAACCACCTTTTAATAATTAAAATCCAAGAATTCATGAGACACTTTTTTCCTGAAATAAAGCAACAGCTTCCACCTTTGGCTGCTAATTGATCGCAACGTGAGGGAGGGCAGAGTAAAGATCAATTATCACACAGTGGTACCCATCACATAAGATAACGACAATTAGGAGCCTCTAAAAAAACAGATTCAGTCAGGGTGTGTTTCTCCTTCTTTTCAATGAATGGAGAACCATGTATAATTGGTCTTAAAAAGTGACTTAAGGGGGGCAAGGATTGGGTGAGTTTACCACCTATGCTTCTGAATCTATAATTTGCTCCTTTTTTTTGCTAAGTTTCCTGGTCCTTCAGAAACTTAATTCTCTTTTCAATGATATAATCAAACCTATAAACAACATTAAACACATATTTAAAAAAAGATATTTCTCATATAATTTTTACAAACATTTTCTCATTGTAAATTTTTCTCACTATGTACCCGATTATGACCTCTGGTAACTATCCCTTCAATCGAAGCACAATAATTCAATCTACTGAGTAATTATACTGTTTAAAGAAACTTTACCAGGGGAACTATAAATGGTGTCATAAGAACTCTAATTTACCCAAAAGAAAAAAATATATATATAATACTTCTGTCACAGTTTTTTATTTGTTACTTCAGGAAAAGTCCTTAGTGAAAGATATTTGTTTATATTAACAAAGGGCTAATTTAATGTTCTCACTTTTACGTGTAGAGAAACATACAGAAAATTAAACTATATTCAAGGAATATGATTTAAGGAAAACATTTGTTTTCAAATGTTGAGTAACAAATCTGAGAAACTCTTATAATCAGTATTACAGAGAGAATAATCTTGGGTTGTAATTATTGAGCATTTTTATTAAAAGTTCAATAGAAAGATATAGCCACGTGCATAATTCATTTTAATTTGGAAGAGTAATGTTAACAGAAAAGAAAAAATTAGGGCAAAAAAACCAAAAAAACAACAACAAAAGAAAACCACAGAAATAATCCAGGAAAGATAAACTTTTCATAGAAATAAACATATTTCTGGAGATCTATATTACCTCCATTTTCCAAATTGTAGAGACATAAATCATTCCATGAACTTCTAGGTCTAGAGACCATGTTTGGGTTGTGTGGATCAATGATGAGAACGGGCAAATGTCTTGTGTTTAGCCAAGACAGAGACATTGACTGTATATAATGATACAGTTAGGCAAAAAAATAGTCAAAATAGGATAAAATCACATGATTTAGTACATCCATGCAGGTGAACAGGGTACAGAGATCAAAAGATCATGATGTAAACATGTGACCTCTGATTCTATTTCCTTCTTGAAGTGGGCATTCCTGTGCCTAGAAGTACTCATCATGGCCAGGAATTGATCAGAAGCCTATAATTCAACCCATCCCCTCACTGAAGCCAGACAATGATACTTAGATTCATTTAACATTCGTTCAACAAATACTTATTGAACATCCATTGATTATGTGCCTGGTACTCTGTGGGGTACTGGGCATAAAACGGAGGACAAAACACATGTGATCCCTGCCCTCAAGAGCTTATGATCTACTGGCAAAGACAAACAATAAACAAAGAAACAAATACACAAATAAAGGCTTGGGTAGTATAATAAATAAAAAGTATAGAGTGTTATCTTGTGTTGAGTTCCCTAGAAATAGAATCTAGATCAGAATTCTTGTTTAAATGACTTATTAAAAGAATTCTCTCAGGAAAACTGGAATAGGCAAAGCAGGAGAAGCAGGGAAGAAAGCTAAGTAAGAATGCAGTCTCAGCTTGAGCTTGAGCCCACAGGGATCTCTGGAGTATGAATTGCACCACTGAGTTGGTCTCTCATTGATGCAAGGAGGCATACTTTTTATAATCCTGATCAGTCATTGGGTGAGGGCCACGAGACAGAGTGAGGGTCACCGGGGTGGGGATGAGGGGCATACTTCCTTTGGAATAATATCCAAGTTGAGGTCAGAAGATTGTATAGTATTTACCTAGGAAAACAAAAGGGCCAAGAATAGCCAAGGTAATCAAAGAGGTTAGTGGTCACCAGGCATCACAAGAAGATGGTACCAGTATAGTGGAAAGAGGCAGACAGGAAATCACATAGGCCATGTTTAAAATGTTGTTTTTATCCTAAGAGCAGTGGGCAGCTTTAAAGGATTACAACCAGGGAAGGCACTTAATCAGATATGCATTTTAAAAGATCATTGGAGAAAAAGAATCAGAGATAGTCAAGAGTAGATCTTGGAATACCAGTTAGGTGATAATTGTAGGAATCTAGAAGGAAATAATGATGGTTTGAACTAGAATAGTGATAGTGCACATGGATACGTATAAATGGGCTCAAGAGATAATTACCATGTTAACAGTGCTGCACTAACCGTTCCATACCTGCTTTCCCTATTATGACATCACATATTCTCTTCCCGCTGCCTCAAACAGTCCAAGTAAGATATATTGATGGATAGATGTCATAAAGAATATAATGAGGTATAACAATACCATACCAGACAGCTACCTTGTATTATTTTCTGTAGTTATGCTAACCAGGTACTGGCACAGCGAGAGAGGTCAATTAATCTCAACCAGAGTAGATGATTTGGCTAGATGTAATGAAAAGACAAAAATTCAAGAGAGTTTAGGTCACTGGTGAGAGAGTTATTGAAATAGTAGGCTATAGAATCAAAACTGGACCAAGAGATAAGAAGGATGGCGTTGCAAGTATGGAGAGACAGAGGCATCAACAGGCTGGAGCTACTCACTAGGTAGCCTAGAGATATGTCCTAACTACTCTATAGTGTTAGTCCAGTTGTTCTAATTGTGAAATTATCCAAATTAAATAAATCAAATTTAATAGCAACGAGTCCCTGAAAGAATACATAGAGGAAATTAAAGGTAACTTTGCACAGGAGAAATAAGCCTAGTACCAATGTAGACATAATTCAACAATGTAATGCAATGGTACTCAAAGTAAATTCACCACTGAGAAGATGGACCTTCGAGAAGCAGTGTGCACTAGTTAGGTTCTATGCTCACCATGGTACTCATTAGGACTGTACAGTAAATTCTGCATTGCAACACTAAAGCACATTAAATGAAATTTGGAAAGCCAGTAGCGACATACAAAAAGGAAAGCAAAAAATAAATATTGAGATGTGCCAGGGGATGAATTCTGAGGCCATGGTGATCTTACTGTTTGATTTGCTTAGATACTTGCTTCAGTTCTTCATTTTTGAATGTATACACACAACCTTTGTAAGTTTTGTGTACATTTTGAAGTCCTCGAATTCCACTACCATCAGGTAAATGGTAACAGGAGTGAAATCAGAAAGAGAAATCCACAGTGTGTTCCCTGGAATGGCTTCGAACAGCCTGACAGGCTGCCCCAATTGGCAATGTGGATCTTGGATTCATGAAAAACGCAGCTGTGTAGACCAGGGTGCAGATCAAAGGTGAGAATGCCTATTTTTATTTTAATGTTGTAAAAAATTCCCTGGTCCAAGAACCACATAGATTTTGACATAAAGGCTGCATAGTGAGAAGTCAAAGGCCTTCAGTTCAGAAGTCCGTTGGAAGGATCACATATTAGTGAATAGGTGGAAATGAAAGTGCTCAAGTTTTTTTTTTTTTTAAATCACATAAAATTGCGACATGAATTTTGGAAGTCTAAAAATACCCTTAATGCAAGCAGAGTGGATTTTAAAAGGTTCCATACTAAACTTTTACCTCTGAAAATAAACAACATGCTGTGTATAGCAACAGTGAGTTGTTGTTCAGTGTTTCTTAAAGGTGATTATAACTGTGTCAAGATTACATTTGGGATTCCAGAAGCAGAGCTGATCTCATTATCGGAATTATTTTTTCTTCATTTTTTCTTTTCTTTTTTTTTTTTTTGTCAGGGTGGGACTGCCTCTACATTAATTCTACTTACGAACAAATAAAGTAGAAAAAATATTGTAAGATTCTGATCTGTGCTACTAAAAAAATATTCCGTTAAAAAGGGAACAGTGCTGCACTAACCATTTCATACACCTTTTCTTTAATATGAGCACATATTCTCTTCCCTCTGCCTCAAACAGTCCAAATTTTGCCTCAAAATATATCTTCTTGAAGCCAAGAAAATCTACAAGACTGTTTCTGAAGACCAAACGCCTACTTATTTATATCTAAAACAGAGTTCACCCCATCATAATCCCCTGCAATTGGATAACCCCCATAGCCGAATCCCCTTTCAAATAGCAACTGAAGCTGCTGAGTTTTGTATTAAATTATAATACCAGGTAGATTAGGGTCAACACTGACAGGAAGAACATCCAGCAATGGAATACAATGGAACTTTCTGCTCCACAGCAGTTCCCAGCTTTGGAGGGGAACTGCGACTGCCAGCAGTTCAGAGAGTTAACATGAGTAGCATTTTGTCTCATTTATTTTTATAGTTTCCTCATTTTTAGCAGAGTTTTTTTGTTTTTGATTTTTGTTTGTTTGTTTGTTTGTTTTTTGTCAGTGTTTTAGATTCCCAGTGAATACCAGCTCTCAAAAATACCTGGTAAAAAGTAAAAAAAAAAAAAAAAAAAACTGCAGGAAGATCAATGAACTCTTAAATTGTTTCTAAAAATGTCCTTTTTTTTTGTAATCTATGCATTATTTAGGGAATTCATGATAGCATTTTGAAGGCATCAGTGACCTTTAATGTATTACAGATATATTTCTTAGCAACTTTAGTATATACTGTACTGTGCCTTTAAACTGATGGTCGCATTATAAAAGCGAATTGCTTTTAATTTGAATGTATTACTACCAGAGCAACGTATAGTTAAAAGAATTTTATCTATAATTAATTATTTAGCTCAGGGATTTAAATCTGTGTAGTAAATGGGTTTCTCATTTTCTTAACAGAAGGTTAGTTCAGGCTTTTAAATGCTATCACAAGTTGGCAGCCAGGCAATCTCTAGTTGCCTCTGTGCTTTTCAATTTGTTCTATGCTACCTGCTATCAGCTTCAATATCCAGGTTTGCCAGCTGCTCTTGTGTATTCTGGGTAGCATCATGGAACGCAGCTATTATGTACAATTACACAATCATTCCCAACCACTTAAATCTAACATTACCCCAGAACAACAAAAGCAAATAGGTTCAAACCTATTTTACTCCATGAGTGTACCAATGTGTGAAATGATTTTAATAAAAGTGTTATGTCAAATTTATTAGGTGATTGTGAGGAGAAAAAAAAATAAAACTTTACCCTGTCTAAAATCAGAATGTCTCTCTCACTGTGTGAATATGAATATTCTACTGAAAACTAGGGTAGCTGCTGCTCTCTGTTACTCCTGTTTTCCAGGCCTGGGAACAGATGGTACACCACCTGACTCAGAATAGTCTAATGTAAGATTCATTGTGCTTCACAGGAAATCAAAGATCAAGCAACATTACAGAAGGTGACGCAGCACCTCAGCAACCAGTAACCCAGTATGATACAGTCAAGTGGAAAAGAAAGAGGGAAGGACAGCAACAAATTAAAAGAAAAAAGAAAAAAAAAAAAGACAAAGAGTGTAATCAGTCAATCTACTCAGAAAATAAAACCTTCAGTCCTTCAAGGCTAATATTTGAAAATACTATCAACCTTCACCTCAAACCTTTAGCCCAAAACAGTAATAACTTTCTCTCTAAAGGATTTTAGTTATGTGATTGTTGTCAACATGAAAAAATTGTTTAAAAGATTGTTCTGATGTCCTTCAAGGAACGTATTAAAACCAAATCATCTTTAAGGCACAACAATAGAGTATGATCGTGACAAATGTGTTAAATTTGTAACTTTACCAAAGCTATGGAGAAGGTGCCTAGGAGAGAATAACTTGGATTATATGGGTTAATGTGCCCTCACAGCTATTTTAAAAAGATAGCAAGTATAGTGGTGCAAGCATCTGCAAAGCCCTCCTTCACTTAACCTAGAAAAGGAGTTGGCAAACTCTGACCTGTGCATCAAATTTGGCCCACTGCCTGTTTATTTTTAAATAAGGTTTTATTGGAACACAGACATGCTCATTCATTTGTTCATTGTGTATGGCTGCTCTTACACATTAGCATAGATGAGTAGTTGCGACAGAGAACGTGTAATCTACAAAGCCTGAAATGTTTACCATCTAACCCTCTACAGAGAAAATTTGCTGCGCTCTGATCTAGAACATCTTTCACTCTCATAATCTACATATGAACCCAAGTTTTCACCCAAGCCAAGAAGTCACTGAAAACCCCCATAACAAGAATATCTTATACAATTGACTTACTTTATCTTTTAGAAATAAACCAGTTCCTCTGGGTATAAATTCCTTGTCCCTTGCAGTGATATTATTTCTCTGACTCCCCTACCCACCACCAGCATCGTCTACCAGTTCAAATCAACATCAGCAGAAAAGATATAAAGATGGAGTCTTTATGCCCAGATGTCAGTTTCTGACATATATTTATGTGTGTGTGCGTGAGTGCGTGTGTGTGTGTGTGTGTGTGTGTACATATATATAAAGTGCCTCTGGGTTACAATATACCATTTTGTAGCCCCCTACCCTTATTCTGCAAAATCTTGTTGATTCATTTGTTCCTGTCAAGCTGTCACAACAACAACAAAAAGTTTCAGGGCCTAGACAAATATCACGTGAGGATGTATTCCTAACCTTGTTATCTCTGTAACTGGTTGTAACACAGACTCACCCCCAGAGACAGAGTGGCATTAAAGTGCAGTCAAGTCATTTACAAATAAATTACTGCCTGAAAAAATCATAATAAGTGAAATAGCATTTCATCCACAAAGAGCACACTTGAAAATCCGTTATCAAAGTCAATTTGCTATTTCCACCCTACATTAGCCTAATACAATGCACACAAGGCACAGTCGGTGGTGTTCCAGCACACGCTCTCCGAAAAATAAGCCTTTAAGGATTTCAAAATATCTGAGGAACTGCATTACTGGTCAAGATAATGGCATTTTTATAACAAATGAAAAATAGCAGCTGAAATGCACAAGGGCATGAGATTGGGCATGAACAATCTGGTTCCAATACTACTCCACCATCTGCCACTCCACACATCATCCTGAAGCAGGTCGGCACTTTACCTATTTTGTTTTAAATCAGTATTAGCGAGAGGGATGATCATGAGACACAGGGATACCTTTCTTACTGTCCTTCCCCAATATTGCATCGAGAATGATGCTTTTTGTGCCGACAACCAAACTTCCCAACTTTTCTCCCAGAAAACAAGATTGTGATACACAGAGGAGTGACTAGTTAGAGATATTGAGGACAATTTCATCCTACAGTAAACCCTTTATACAGTAGAACCAACAACAAAAAAAGGTTTAAAAAAAAACAGAATTGAATCATTGGTAGTACCCGTATTTCCTTCAGCCAACTCAGCATTTACTTATGTTAGGTAATAAGAATATGAAAGGTCAATGAAGAAATAGGGAACCTCCCTCTTTCTCTCTTTGAGCCTTTTCAGCAGGTCCAATAAAAACCTAAGTAGCTCACTGTACTGCCTTTGTGGAATTAGAACAGGTACTAAAGGGAGTTTTGTTGCCAATGAAAATCACCCTGCCATGGATGATCACTTTAATAATATGCTGCATGACTTACATACATACATTCATTCTTTTGTGTGTCAAATATTTCATAATAAAAATAGGGAAAAAGAAAAAAAAATATTTAAAAGCAAATGATTTGACTCTTAACTCACTGACCTAGTTCAAATGGCAAAAACAGATCTGAGAGATTATCTTCAGCATCACGATCCTTGCTGAAGTGGGCATAGTATCTATAAAGATTTTTGCTTTTTTTTTTTTTTTTATTGGGGAATATTGGGGAACAGTGTGTTTCTCCAGGGCCCATCAGCTCCAAGTCGTTGTCCTTCAATCTAGTTGTGGAGGGCACAGCTCAGCTCCAAGGCCAGTGGCCGTTTTCAATCTTCAGCTGCAGGGGGCACAGTCCACCATCCCATGTGGGAATTGAACCCACAACCTTGTTGTTAAGAGCTCATGCTCTAACCAACTGAGCCATCGGGCCACCCCTTCGGCAGCTCAGTGGCAGCTCGTTGTCTTCAATCTAGTTCTGGAGGGCGCAACTCACTGGCCCATGTGGGAATTGAACCGGAAACCCTGTTGTTAAAAGCTCGTGCTCTAACCAGCTAAGCCATTCAGCTGCCCCTTTGCTTTTCTTTTTAAAAGAATCGTAGTCTATAAACTTTTCAGTCTATAAGACCCAAGGCTTTTAATGGCATAATCCAAAGAGCAAACTTTTTAAGGCATATGAAAACTCAAACACCCCATCAATATTATCTTCTATAGTAAGAAAATTAACTCCTGAGCCTATCAACATAATTAGGAATAAATGAAAAGAGTTATTGGTATCTCCATGACCGTATGTCACTATGTCAGTGACACTGTAGTTTCATCTCAAGATTGAGCCTACTGAAAACGCTGTTATCTTGCCTAGCAAAAAACAAGCGATTTCGGTTACAGCTTTTAGCAACACTTTAATCTTTGATTCCCCAAATTTAAATAAATGTATATAATTTGTACCTTTTATAAGAATTTTATACAAATATTTTCTATTTACTCAAATCATAGCACATGAAGCTAACTTCTGAGGCTATAAAGAGGGACTAATTTTCAAAAGTTGGGAAAATACTTATTACAAGATGAGAAAATAGTTCAGTCTTGCTTTTGTAGCCCCACATGAAATAAATCAACACAGGAATACTAACTTCACATTGACCTGAAAATCAGTATTAGTCGTTCTAATATTATATTGCTATGTTTTCAGATTGTCTGCCACTTAGATCAACAAAACTATGTGGAGTAATTCATTCAACAAACATTTACTGAATACTTACTCTGTCCACTGGGGAACAGGAAATAGTTTGCAATAAAGGGCTTCTGGAAGAAAGTGACACCTAAGTGAATCTTAGGAATTAGCTAGGTCAGAGTGGAAAAGGAGAGAGTCTTCTTAATAGTAAGAACTAAGACACAGAGCAGAGGAATTAAATAGTGTCTGACAAAAATGCGAGCAGATTGGCTTTGCGGAAGCAAAAAGTACAAGACAGTGGGTCACTAGAGGTGACTGGAGATGTAGGCAAGAACTAAATGAGAGCTTTTGCCCTGAATTAAGATGCTTGGGATGTGTCTCCTAAATTATAAGATGAAACTGAAAGACTAAGTAAAGACTATTATATGCTTAAATCTGTATTTCTGAGGGATCATCTGGCAGCTGGGTTGAAGATAGATTTGATTGGTATAAGAATGGAGAAAGGAGACCAATTAAAAATATAATAAAGAGAAAGCAGCCAAATGAAAGATAATGAGGACACGGTCCAAGGTGATAACCACAGGGATGGATTAGAAAGGATGGACTGTGATTTAAAAATCAGCAGTATTCTATAATTAATTAATATATATATAGATGGTGGGTAAAGGGGAGGAGTAAATTATTTACAAATTTGTATCCCAGTTTTCTGGCTATGGTTTTATCAGTGGAGCTAAAAACTATAAGATGAGGAGATAAATTTGGTAGAGGACTCGCTTTTTGACATATTACAGGTAAGTTTCCCATACGACCATCATTTAGTGGTGCTCAGTAGACTGTGCGATATGCAAGTCTAGGGAGAGGTTTGAACTATATGTTTAAGTTTGGAAGATGAAACTGTGTGAGATGAGCCACTCCAATAAGCATGAGAAACTGACATAGAAGAGAGATGAATAAGACAAATAAGCCACATTCAGAAGACCCAGGAGAATACCTGTTCACAAAAGCCCAAAGAAGAGGGAAGACAAGGATCACAAATGGCAGATAGAGCAGGTCGGACAAAAAATAAACAGTAAGCAGTTAGGAACAATTAGAAGCCACATTATCGTGGATCAAGGACTAAATAGAGGTAAATGTGGAGTATTACTATGATCAGGAAAAATGGGCAGATTCTCAAGTAGCAGTAAAAAGAAATAAACTCAACATGATTTCTAGTTATTTTTGTCAGAGACTGTGGTTTGTGTTTTACTTCTGTTAAAAGGTACTATGTTATAATTTTTTCAAACCTCTTTCTCTGTGTTTAATACTCACTTGATTATAAGAAAATGAATTTTGCACAATCGAGAAAAACCAATATTAGGAGGCAGATGACATTGCTCCTTAATAGAAATGGTACCTAACCATAATTGGAGAGCAAAGGAAAACTAAGTAAGGTAGAATTGGGGCTTGGACAGTAGTAATGTCCACATTATAATTATTGAGTCCTTGCAAAGTACTTCTCCATGAGGATTCTCACAAAGGGCCAATTTCTGTCCATCCTTCACTTTAGTAGGAAGTGCTTCATGTTTATACACTAGATGAAGGACAGCACACTGCTTGCTTTGGGGACATGTGACATTCTGAATGAAAAGGGCAATAGTTATCAAGCTACATTATATTCTGAGAAAATGTGTCCTCTAAAATGTGACCAGAAATTATGAGTCACCATATATTGTCCCCATTTCTTTTTTTTAATGAGTAACAGAAGACAATAATAATTTAAAATCTGATTTATAGGCAAAAACTGCTTCCTTAGAAAAGAACCAATTTCACAAAGCCACTGATGAAGTTCAGATGATTCAATCACTAACCTCAACTTCTAAGTGAAACTCATACTTTTTCCCTCACTTTGACCAGAATATATTACTGCTGCAAAGCAATTTGCACTTTGCAACTTTAAAGAGAGCAGAAAGGACTAGACTTGCCAGAAGGCACTTGGGCAATTGTCACAGGCAGATTATTTATTCTACCTACAAGTTTATTATTATTTTCATAGAATTCTGCAAAGATCAAACAAAAGTGCTAACAGGCTCTGGTGGGTTTTTTAAAAGGTGGAATTTAAAGTATTATAAGCAATAAACCATCAAGTTGCCTGACACTTTATACGAATAGGTAGTTCATATGACTATATTAGCAGAGAATACACTATATTTTCATTAATTCCAGAACTGTGCAGCCCAGCCAAAAGTACGATCTGAGGGATTTTCTTTTTTTTCTCCCCAAATTTTAGTAAAGCTCTGCAAGTGATTCAGTGCTAGACTGCAGTATACCAAAAGCATCTGAATCAATATTGACACCAGAAGTCATGATTCTGTCCTTTTCAACTTCAAATACAAATGATAAGAATAGTAAGAGTACACTAATGAAAGCAACAGTCTCATAAACTTAAGCAAAAGAAAAAAGGAAGGGAAAAAAGGGAGCTTCCTTACTATGAAATAAAATTGCTCAAACTAGAAAGCTGAGAAGTATCTGTATTAGTTTCCTGGGGCTGCTGTAACAAAGTACCGCAAACTGGATTGTTTAAGCCACCCAGAAATGTATTCTCTCACAGTTCTGGAGGCTAGAAGTCCAAGGTCAAAGTGTTAAAAGGGTTGATTTCTACTGAAGACTGAGGGGGACTCTATTCCATGCCCTCCGCTGGCTTCAGGTGGTTCGCTACTCACCTATGCTTGTCCCTTGGCTTGTATACAAACACCTCGACCTTTGCCTTCATGTTCACATAGGGTTTTCCCTGTGCATGTACCGAAATTTCTCTTTTATAAGGACACCAATCATATTGGATTAGATGTGCACTCTACTCCAGTATGACCTAACTATTTCCAAATAAGAGCACATTCTGAGGAACTGTAGCTTATGATTTCAACAAAGTAATGGCCGGAGGTCGGGGTGGGGTGAAATTCTTTCCACATACAAATACTATTGTCTCAAAGTCCAGTTCATCCATGCTTGATCTCTCCATTACCACTATTTTGTCAGTTCTGCTATTACCCTTGCAGTGTCATATTTGGTCCTCATTGAACTGTGATTCCACAAAGGTAGGGTCCCTGACCACTTTTTCCCACTATGTATGCCTAGTGGCTAGTTGCTTGCTGGCTTGCTCTTAATATAATATCTGTTTCATGAGTTTTAAGTGAAAGACTGCTCACTGATTATTAAAGTTAATTTCTCATTGGATTTCCTATTTTGAAACCTAATCTCCACTTCAAACCATTCACTTCACTGCTAACAGAAAGCTCTTTGAAATCGTTTTACCATGCTTAAAAATTAACAATGGCTTCTTATGACTTAAAAGATAAACATCTAAACTCCTTAGCTGACACATAAAGAACTTCATGCTTACTTCAGTTGACTCTTTCAGTCTCATTTCCTCAACTTCCTCTTTTACCCCTTAACAAATAAAAGCAATAATCGTAGCTCTTTGAAAACCTTATACTCTCTCATGAATCTATGTCCTTGTAACTCTTCTCTTTGCCTAGACTCAAACATAACCTCGGGTGTAAAGTCTTCACCAACCCCTCCAGTACAACTTTTATGTATATCAATGTTAGAAAAGGTTATGTAGTATATAAGTGCTTGTTTTTGTGTCCCACTTTCCGCAAGACTCTGAACTCCCTCTGCTTCTTGAGGACCAGATAAAAGGCATTGTTTCATCTTTGTATTCTCAATACATAAGGCAAGGGCAGGAATTGAATAAACATGTGTGGAAAAAACAAATGAATAGGAGGAAAACTATATGATCCAACATTCATTTACAGATCATACTTGGGACAATCTTTTTGGAAATATGACATGAAAGTAATTGTAATGCTTCCAAACCAGGAGCCCGAGACAACAGAACACATACTTCAACAATGACCTCAGTGTCAGCATTCTGCCTCTCAAATCCAGGCAAGCCCACCAGGACAGCACAGCTTAGAATCTCCCTTTGTTCCTAATGCTTTACAAACGTTTTCTGAGACTGAGGTAGGGAAGAAAACTCAATATACTTTGGCTTATACTCTAGGGGTGCCTAGTACATGTTATGAATGCAACAAATCATATAGAGATGTGAGGTAATATTTGCCCTTTTTCTTAAAGCCATGTTAATTGAGTAAACAGTTACCTACTCTTGGATCAGATAATAAAATCAAATTAAATCTACTAAAATTAGCAATAGAGTTAAGAGTCTCTCTCTCTCTCTCTCTCTCTCTCTCTCTCTCTCTCTCTCTCTCTCTCGAAATAGGTATCCTACATAGCCTGATCATTGCCCACAGATATTTTTCTGTTTATTGACAAACTTTAGATGTAGTGGTTTGAGTTTATTAAGAAATACAGTGAGCTTCCTTACATATGAAGGCAGCAGTGACATTAGTAAAAACACTCCAAAGAAATGGACAATCTGAAAGTTTGTAGCTCTGAGGCACAGACATTGCTACGAGAGACATTTACTCTTCTCTTTCTATTTTTTGTCATCCAGGCATCGTTTAATGATAGGAACAGGCAAACTGAATTTCCATACTTCTGTGTATACATGTTGTGTGGTACATACACAATGATATTGCAGGCATTGGAAATAAAAATAAGGTTTTCTCCTCAAGGAGATCACAACCTATTGAGGAAGGCGCATCTTCAAGTAAGTAATTAGGACAAAATGTGTGTCGAAACGTTTTGCAGAGAATATATTGCAAGCTCAGAACAAGCAGTAGCTAACATTGTCTCCACTGTCCATAAAAAATAAATCCGAGTTCCATGAACCTTCCTTATTTCTGCACTATATCACTGACAACATTTCCCAGTGTGGGCGAGACAGGACTGTGCAGAGGAAAGAGGTGGTGCTTCTGTCTGAGCTTGGTCAAGGTGATTGACCAAGTGGATAGTAAATAGTGAGAAATTGGAAGGCAGAAGGAAGCTAAAAGCACAGTTACGGTATCTCTGTCTTTCTCTCACTGCCTTGGATAGCATGTTCAGTAGTGGCTATGTCTCCTCCATAGCTCTGCACAGGTCAAGGAGTCCTGCCATTTTCCCTGAATTCCACATCCCCTGACTCTCCACACAAGGAAAAGCAGTAACCTCCCGCTGGCACTAATCTCTGGGTTTCCTTAGCATCCTCTGTTTGGCTTCTTAGCTCTTTTATCAACTGTGTAACCCACTCTGTATATTTAACACCCTCTGTTTTAAATAATTTGTGATTTCTACTTTTCTGTTGGACCTTGACTGATACACATAATACAAAACAAACCAAAATCAGAAAGGAAAATATGAACTTCTGTCTCCAAATCTGCAAATCTAGGATCTTCTATGAACAAATAATTGAGTAGTCAGAAAGATTACTAATGATTATCTCATTTCTTATTTCACACTTTTATGCTTAAAGATGAGCTTTTGAGTCCCAAGCACTAATATATTGTTTTTAAATCAATGCCAGAAATTCTTAGGGTTTTTGTTTGTTTGTTTGTTTTTAAACATGGGATGGCACAAATCAGTCAAATAACTGGGATTCAAAGGTTATGCACAAAACCCAACACAGTATCTGAGGAGAAAATAAACAATATTCTAATCTTCATATATAGAAAAATACCAGTAATTTACCTTTTAATTTCAAATTTTGCTATAGCTTTGATAGTAATAACAATGATCTAATTACCCTAAGGAAAGGAAACGGAATTTCTTTATTATCTCAATTTAATAACAATAATAGAGATAATATGAAACAAAAACTTAATACTAATATTAATAGTGATAATGATTAAAAACTGCTAATGCCAATAACATAATGACATAAAACATGCTACATGTCTAACTACATTTAATAGTTGGCAAATGCATCAACTCTTTGGGACTCAATTTTCTCAGGGGAAACTGAAGAGCTTGGATTAAATAGTTTTTTCCAACCATTGATTGGTTCACAGGTCTAACAGTTTCCATAATTAAAGATAATATTGATCTCTATTGCAATTTCTGGTACTTTAATAAAAAATAAAATAATGGGGCCGGCCCGGTGGCTCAGGCAGTTAGAGCTCCATGCTTCTAACTCCGAAGGCTGCCGGTTTGATTCCCACATGGGCCAGTGGGCTCTCAACCACAAGGTTGCCAGTTCAATTCCTCGAGTCCCACAAGGGATGGTGGGCTCTGCCCCCTGCAACTAAGATTGAACACCGCACCTTAAGCTGAGCTGCTGCTGAGCTCCTGGATGGCTCAGTTGGTTGGAGCGCATCCTCTCAACCACAAGGTTGCCGGTTCGATTCCTGCAAGGGATGGTGGGCTGTGCCCCCTGCAACTAGCAACGGCAACTGGACCTGGAGCTGAGCTGTGCCCTCCACAACTAAGACT
Organism: Rhinolophus sinicus; assembly: GCF_036562045.2. Lineage (NCBI taxonomy): Eukaryota > Metazoa > Chordata > Mammalia > Chiroptera > Rhinolophidae > Rhinolophus > Rhinolophus sinicus. Next base: position 92,811,137 of record NC_133758.1, read on the forward strand.
GAAAGAACAACAACTTGAAGCTGAACAGTACCCTCCACAACTGAGATTGAAAGGACAACAATTTGACTTGGAAAAAAGGCCTGGAAGTACACACTGTTCCCCAATAAAGTCCTGTTCCCCTTCCCCAAAAAAATAAAAAATGAAAAATAATGATTACAAAAATGTTTTCTTTAAAAAGGAATAGTTTAAGATATTCCATGTGCACTCAAGTGGGCATATTTGATGTTTGAAGGACCTCAGATAAACTGGTTCATGATTCAGTTACTTAATTTCTGATTCAGCTGATAATCCTAACTAGTACACTAGTTTTAAACAGCACATTGCTCTTTAAAATTCTAAGTTCAATATTGTTTAATTTATATCCATAATTGACCATTTGTTAAAGGCAGGAAGCACAAGGAACACTGATGTTGAAATGCAATAAGGAAACTAATAGCATTATGATATAATTCTGCAAATTTTGTTCAATTTTCCTTTCATCAGATCAAAATTCTTGTGTATGTTTAGTACTTCAAAAATCAATTTTGAAAGCATAAACTAATTTAATGATTATGAAATATGGCTTAGAATTACGGGAAATAAAAATTACACTATATATATATATATTTTACAGACTTTCAAATAACAACTTGAACCTCCTCTCTTATCCATCTAGTTAGAAAAAAAATGATGTAAGAATTACAAAAGTCTTAGTTGTTTTTAAAGTAAAGGTAAAGAATAGTTCTACACATGTGGTCACAATCGCAATTTTTTCTCATATTATAGCATGCATTTTAAAAATATATAATTTGAGTTCTGCTCAAGATGGCACAGGTGACAGCTGTGCTTACCTTCTCTAGTGACCACATCAAAATTACAACTAAAGTATAAAACAACCATCATTGAGAATTTCCTAAATTCTTGCTGAACCAAAGACCTACAACAAAGGACATGCAGAAGAAGCCACCTCAAGACTGGTAGAAGGGACAGACACACAAAATGGGTTGGGCCCACACCCGCATGTTACCAGTAAAAAATTGGGAGGGATTTCTCGGCTGTGGAGGTCACTCCTGGAGTAGCAAGGGGTCCCAGTTCCTGCCCAGCCCAGGGTTCCTGTGTCATGGAGAGAAGTACCCATAATTTCTTATTGTAAAAATCAGTAGAGATTATGGGTAAGACAGAGGGTGCTGCACTCCCAGGCACTCCCCTTAAAAGGACCTCGTACAGACTTAACTCACTGACGGAAAAACTAGCTCTGAGCTCTAGAGCAGCATTAGGGCAGCAGCTGGAGAGAAGGCAGAGATATATCATAGGAAATTGAGTTTTCTGGCTTCAGGACAAGGGCTGGAGGGTTCACTTTCTCCAAGATGGAGAAGCTGGCAGAGGCCATTATTCCTTTGTTGAGCCCTACATGTTCCCAGCTTGCAGATGCAGGCAGCTGCCAAGCTGGCTAACACCATTTGTTCACCAAGCCCTTGAGATTCTGAGACCCTGCCCTGCCCAACTTTCAGGCACACCCAAGCTTTTTCAAGTGGCTTTTTCATACAAACCACCTGCCTTGGTTCATGGTGCAGAATTTTGTAGCATCTCTGAAAGGTCCACGGAACCTAGACAAGCAACATCTGTCTTGAGTATGTCCTGTACCTCTGGCTGAGCAGCCCTTGACCTGGCATTAGCAGCAGCCAACCTGCATTCATGGCTTGGTCACTTGAGGCACTTACAAGCAAGGCATGGGAGGCAGCCATCTAGGATTGCTTTGTGACTCCTGCTGGGTAGATCCAAGTGGGGCAACAGCTGCAGCTGAACTCCATTTGCAGCGACTCCCCTCCCAGGTGGCCCTGGGGCTGGCATGCCCAGTGACCAACTTTGAAATAAGCTGGAGGATCACCCATATGCCTCCAAGAATGACACACCCAAGGGGTGGATTAGACTGGCACCAGACCCCTGCTTAGGCAGATTCTCCTCTGTAGGGTAAGCTCCTGCACAAAAACTCCTCCACTATAGTCATGGTCAGTCCTCAAAACCACTGAGCCCAAGGGTCAATCCGTCTCATTAACGTGCAAATAGCAACCAAGGCTCAACTACAAGAGGAAGGTGCACACAACCTACATAAGGGACACACCTGGAGTGCATTGCTCAGGTGACCAGGAAGACTACACCACTAAGCCCCACAGCACATCTAGTACATAAGGTCACTCTACTAAGACTGGGAGATATAGGAGCCCTACCTAATACATAGACACAAACATGGAGACAGCCGGAATGGGGAGACAAAGAAACATATCCAAAATACAAGAACAGAACAAAGCTCCAGAAAAAGAACTAAACAAAATGGAAACGAGTAATCTACCACATGTAGAGTTCCAAACACTGGTTATAAGGATTCTCAATGATATCAGGGAGAATCTCAACAAAGACATAGGAACATAAAAAATGGAGATACACATAGAAAACGTAAAAAAGAACCAATAAGAAATAAAGAATACAATAATGGAAATGAAAATGCATTACAGGGAATCAACAGTAGATTAGATTAAGCAGAGGATCTAATCAGCAATTCAGAGGTAGCAGAAAACAATCAGAAAAGCAAAAAGAAAAAAAGGAATTCAAACAATATGTGAAGAATTTAAGGGATCTCTGAAACATCAAGCATACCAGCATTTGCAGTTATAGGGGTACCAGAAGAAGAGATACAGCAAGTAATTGAAAACATTTTTTGAAGAAATAACGACAGAAAACTTCCCTAACCTGGCAAAGGAAATAAATATACAAGCCCAGGAAGCACAAAGAGTCTCGAACAAGATGAACCCAAAGAGGCCAAAACCAAGACACATCATAATTAAAATGCCAAAGGTTAAAGACAAACAGAAAGTTTTAAAAGCAGCAAGAGAAAAGCAGCTAAGTTACTGACAAATGAGCTCCAATAAGACTATTGGCTGATTTCTCAGCAGAAACTTTGTAGGCCAGAAGGGATTGGCAGGTAATATTCAAAGTGATAAAAAGTAAGGAAATGTGGTATTTGACGCGAAGTTCAACAAACCAGCAGCTGCATCTGCCACAGTTCGGTCTTCAGGCTTCGGCTTCACAATGTTTCCCTTGGCCAAAAATGCTAAGTCGTCTCCCAGCTCGAAGTATTCAGCAATGGCAAGGCAGATTCACCAGAAATGGACACCTGATTTCCATGACAAATATGGTAATGCTGTTTTAGCTAGCGGAGTCACAGTCTGTGTTGCTACATGGACATATACAGCAACACGGATGGAATAGAATGGAACCTGTCCCCTGTTGGCAGAGTCATCCCAAAGGAATGGCGAGATCAGTAATCATCCCAGTTGGCATAATACTGAATTGTTTCAAAACCAACTCATAATTGATACCAAGCGAAAGCACTATGTAGCTGTTAAAATATGGCATGACTGAATAAATAAAGTGCATTTGAAACCTTAAAAAAAAAAAAAAAAAAGTAAGGACATGCAACCAAGTACTCTACTCAGCAAAGCTATCATTTAGAATTGAAGGACAGATAAAGAGCTTCCCAGACAAGAAAAAGCTAAAGGAGTTCATCACCACCAAAGCAGTATTACAAGTAATCTTAGAGGAACTTAAGATAAAAAAATAAAATAAACAATATGAATAATAAAATGACAATAACTACATACCTATTAATCATTATTTCAATGTAAATGGTTTAAATGCTCCAATCAAAAGATAAGGGAGCTGAATGGATAAGAAAACAAAACCTTTACATATGCTGCCTACAGGAGACTCACTTCAGATTGAAAGACTCATACAGACTAAAAGTGAAGGGATTAGAAAGATTTTTCATGAAAATGGAAACAAAAAGCTGGGCTAGAATACTTATACCATACAAAATAGACTTTAAAACAAAACTATAATAAAAGACAAAGAAGGACCTAGTAATCACTCCTCTGGTTATTTATCCGAAGAAACCCAAAATGCTACTTCGAGGGGACATGATCATCCATATGTTCATTGCAGTATTATTTATGATATCCAAGATACGAAGGTAACCTGGGTGAATGGGTAAATGGATAAAGAAGAGGTGGTACATACATATAATGGAATATCGCTTAACTGTAACAAAGAATGAAATCTTGCCATCTGAGACAACATGAACAGACCTAGAGGGTACTGTGCTGAGTGTTGTAAGTCAGACAGTGAAAGACAAATGTCATACGATTTCACTTATAAGTGGAATCTAAGGAATAAACAAAAAACATTTAAAAACCTTATATAGAGAACACTTTGATGATTGCCAGATGAGAGTGGGGTTGGGGTGTGTAAAAAAGGGAAAGGGATTAAGAAGTACAAACTGGTTGTTACATAGTAGTCATAGGGATGCAGGGTATAATATAAGGAATAACTATGTATGGTGTCAGATGGGTACTAGATCTATCGGGATGATAGATGGGAGGGGGGTTGGTTGGGGGCAAGGTGAAAAAGGTGAAAGTATTAAATACCAGTTGGTAGTTACAAAATAGTCATGGGGATGTAAAGTAAGTATAGGGACTATAATCAATAATATGGTAATTGCTATGCTTAGTGACAGGTGGTTACTAGTCAGAGGGATCACTTTGTAAATTATATAAATGTCTAACAACTACGTTGAACACCTGAAACTAATATGAAACATTGAATGTCAACTCTAATTGAAAATTTTAAAAAGGGGGAAAAGATCAAGAAAAATAAGAGGTTCAAAGTTCCAGGTATAAAACAAATAAGTCTTGGTGATGTAATATACAGCATAGGAAATATAGTCCATAATATTGTGATAACGTGGTACCATGGTGATCACTTCTTTAGGTATATAAATGTTGAGTGACTATGGTATACAGCTGAAACTAATATAATGTTGTATGATAGCTACATTTTAATAAAAATCTTTTTAAAAAATGGGCAAAGGACTTATTGAATAAACATTTTCCAAAGAAGACATATGAACTGAAAGTTTGTTACTATAATTCCAGGGGCCTAATACACAGGATAGTGACTGTAGTTTACAATACTGTATTGTATACTTGAAAGTTACTAAGAGAAGATCTTAACTAAAAGAAAATAATAATTGGAATTTTTAAGTGAAAATGTTAACTAACTTTATTGTGGTAAATATTTTGTAATATATGTGTATATTAAATCACCGTGTAGTACACATTAGTCATATAGGATGTTTATGTAAGTTATATAGCAATAAACCTAGAGGGATAAAAAGATCCACTGGAAATTCTCTTTGTTCCCTGTCTTTGTTTTGGTGATTGTCAAAGCTCCTGTAAAACTCTTCCTTTAGTATGGGCCCCTGAATAGATGCAAAGCATCTCCATAACACATGTTGCATATGCAGTGCAAACAAGAAACATCTTTACTGGATTAAGCCACTATGTTTCAGAAGTTATTTGCCACTAGGAGCAAATCACACACGTTAAGTCTGCATAGTGCATAATGCTTAATAAGAGGACATAAATATGTGTTTCCTTTACTCTGGCCACAAATATTGAACCTTATTCAAATACTGTCTCAGTTTTCCCATCTGTAAAGTTGAAGCAATGACATCAATATTGCCTAATTCAAAGATACACCATGAAACTCAAATAGAGGTCTAAATGTTATTTTTTAAAATATGGAATCTATGAATGGAAAAGTATTACTTTTTCTGATCACTACTTTGTACTATCAGCTAATTATTTCTATAAATTCAGCTGTTTTTATTTTCATATTTATTCCTCTCCTGAAAGAGTGTAGCTCTTTCAGGGCCAGACTTTGTCACTGATAAAACATTCTCTTCAATATGTGTCCTTTTTGAGTTATTAAAAATACTGATTATTTTTAAAGAAATAAATCACCAAATTTGAATTGGCATCTTCTCAGTAATTGGAAGGTAGATTCAAGGTCCTGAAAGATGGCATTCATCATAAAAATTAACTTCTGAAATGAGCCTGTTGAAAACAACGTTCCAGAAAAGAAAATGTCTAAGAACAATAATTCATCCAAAGAGAATAGACTTTTTTAAAATAAGGAAGAAAAAAGGTAAAAAAAAAAATGTAATTTACAAAGAAGTTTAATCCTTCGAAGGATAATTTAAATGTCTTTTCAGTTTAAAGGCTACATTCATGAAGCCATTAGCTTGTACTTCTAAACCCAATTATTTCTTTCCCTGGCCTTTGTTTTTCTTTATTGTTTCAGTGTATGTCCTAGACTTGTAAACATTCTACAGTGAGCTTTTACAACTCCATTTCTGTCATATACACATAGTTCTCTTCTATACCTGATACTGCTGCCAACTGTGGAAATGAGGTAAGGGAAAGCTCAGCATAGAAAAAGATAGAACAATCACCTGACCAGCTGGCCAGAGACCACGGTTCCCAAAGAGCCACTAAGGTGTACAGTCAGGAGAAACTGCTGTGGTTTTCCCAGTAGCAGGATGTTCTTTGTAATATGTTTTCAATTTAACCTGTTTATCATATATAAGACTTTTCACATATTAGTCAATGAAACATCAGCTGTATGATCTTATTGCCTCTCTTACGCTTCTATTCCACTCTAGTTGCTCTGGCTTTTTTCACTGCAATTCCCTGTTTACAAGGGGCACAAAGAGCTATTTTAAATAAGAAGCACTATCCGGGTGCCAGACAGCATGCTGGTGCCACATAGCATTCATTCCATAGTGAAACTGCAAACCAAGACCTTTCTCTGCTAAATGGTACTGTATCTCCTATCCTACTTCATTAGAGTAGATTTCCTTCATCATACCCGCTGCTTTTCTGGCACCAGACATGAAGACTAGGGCTAAATTATCCCCACTAAAAAAACTATTGCTGGTGTCATTGTGCCAGACGCACCACTCGGACCTCTCTTCCATCAGGCTAAGTTGGAAGGCACATCTCCTTAGGCCTGTTTTAGATTTTTTTCTCGTTTTCCCTGGATTTTGTACTTCTGCATCATTTTTGTGGGCACGGTGTTAGATAAACGAGTTGATTGCTGTTACTCACGAATGAATTTCACAGCTCTTCATGCAGAGACTTGCTGTCTTTTCTTCATGACAGTCTCCATAATGAGAATGATATAGTTCAAAGAATCACAAAGAAATAGGGAATTAATAGTTTTGATTCAAGGTGAGACAAAAGTCATTGTGTTGTAGGGAGTCTGTCTCTTTACTAAAACATAGCTCTATGAATGATTTTCAACAAGCCTTCAGTGTAAATTATTGGTATACTGAGATTACCTCTATTGTTTTAAGTGTATTTTATAACCCATTTTCCACAAATGGAGGTATTTCATAATGTTCACTTATTTTTTTTTTAATTTTAGCTTTATTGTGGTATAAGTGACAAGTAATAATGTTCATTTCTTTACACAACTTAAAAACATAATCTTCACTGTTCCACAATGTTAAAATAATGGCAGAAAGTAAGACTTACCGTCCTTCACCAAAGTTGAACACCAGAAAGGGTACTTGGGCATAGGCTAAGTGATTGCAAAGTAATCTGCGTTTATCTGAGTGCAAAAGAGGGAGACAAGAACCACACTACATCTGGAGACTGGTCCTCACCTAAGAACTCTGTATTTTAAGCAACAGAAAATCAAAATCAAACTGGCTTGAGCAAAAAAAGAATCCATTGATTAATATACATGGGTGATACAGAAGTAGATAGAGCTTCAGATTTTGGTTGGACTTAGCAGCTCGAGGACATCATAAAGCTACTTCCTTTTCCCCATTTCTAAATTGACTTCCTATGTGTCAACTTTATTCTAAGACTGTCTAAATCACTGCCACAGGTTCAAGATCCATATCCAAATACCATACCATCCAGAAAGACAGAAATTTTGAACTGCAGCTAGCTCTCATTCCCCAATTACTCATCAACGTCCTTCCATGTTTTCTTGGCCCAGATCACCCATTCCGAAACCAATTTAACTGACACAGGAGTATCTTGAAAAGCCAGACTGAAAGGTGAGCTTTCTGAAGCATTCATCATAGCAGGAGGGAGGAGTTTGCATGATGGAGTCAAACAGGGCCCACTTGTAGGTGGGGTGGGATCAGGGTGCCCTCCACCCCACCATCAAGTCTTTGCTCCTATGCAACAGGGAATGATGGGAAGGGAACATGAGACAATCACAAAATCCTAGCAATAACTAAAGCCATATCTTTCTCCCTAGAATCCTTGCCTAGAACTGCTTTGGGGGAATCTGTTTAACCTAAAGTCTATGCAAATCCACCTTTGTCAGAGGTCTCTCAGAACTGAGATAAGTAAGCTCCCGTTCCATATTCAGCGTACTTCTGAATTTAATTCACAAATTACCTTAAAATATTGTATTGCGTTTAATGTACAAGGTCTCCTCAACACATCAACATGCACAAAACTCCCTGTTTGAGGAACTATCTTGAGCAACTGATTTGAGAAAAACTCAGGCATAAAATAAAATATTATCTCTAGGACAAGAGCTTAAACTATAGTCCTGCTTTTTAAAGAAAATGCCGCTATCCAAGGAATTACATAAAAATAAATATATCTACATATCTGTACATATATTCATATATCTGCACTCACACAAACATAACATATATATATACATATATATGAACATATGTATATTTGGGTATGACAATGTATGTACATATGTGTGTGCTAGTATAATTATATGTGCATATATAGATATATACATGCATATATATATATACATTTTAATCATCAGATATATTTGTCTTCATTTATAAAGAAACAGGAGATAAATCTTAAAGTCTTCTTTAACAATTGTGACTCTCAATAAATTCTTGTTTCCGTGTGGGTATCCATCAGAGATTATAAACTGAATGTGGCCCACAAAAATGTCCTATTTGATGCTTCTCTAGACAGGCATTCTCTCTCCAATTTGACCAAAGTCCCCAACTCCCTGTCTTACACCAGGCTCAATTGACAATTTATTGTTAATCCAGCCTCTAAAGATATTAGAGTACACCCATTAGAGTTGTGATCAAGATGTAGTCACCCTGTCTTAATGTAGGTCAAAAATTTAAATTAATAATCAAGCAACTCCTTGGTAAGCAGGAAAAAAAAATACCATAGTGTGTTCAGGGCAAAATGAGGACAATTAAAGCTATCAGAGATTTTTGCTGTCGCTCTATTTTTTATTTATTTATTTATTTATTTATTTATTTATTTATTTATTTTTACATCTAGGGTCAAACAAAATTGAGTACATGATAACTTTAGCTATGCTAAGACAGTCACCCAATAACCTAGTTGTGGAAATTTGTCTTTAGGTGTTTCTAGACTCTTCAGTCATAGATTATTACTTTAGTTCAGTTATTTCTATAGCTGACTGATCTCAGTTGTTTCATGATGATTGTGTCTAATTTCATTCTCAGAGGGAAACCTTAATTCTAAGAGCCCAGGTTACCTAGCTGTTACCCCCGAGATACTCACTACAATTTTCACTCTGGGTGTTAAACTCAAGATTCAAAAATATTAGTTCAGTATCACAACATGATATTAAATTGATATTGAATTATTTTCGCTCTTTTAAACATTTTCCTAGTTTTCTCTCTGTAGGGTTATGTTTTCTCTTTAGATGAAGTATAACACATTTTTAAAGCATAGAATTTCCATATATCATACTCTGTCTGACAATCTTGGCATTCAAACAACTAGTGTTGGGTTCATACAGCATTTGTATATAGCAGTATTTGCTATGCTACATAAAGGAGGCTGACAAAGGGCAAAAATCTATACACCTTTATGAGTTAAGTGATAGCATAAAAGGTTTGTGAACCAAGAATGATCGAGCTATATTTCTTCAGAACATTGTCTTGTTAAGCATTTTGTTCCCAGCACCTAGAACAATGCCCGGCACATACAAAGTGTTTGATATATATTTTTGAATGAATTAATTAACCACAAAAGTTGAAAAAGAAGCTCAGAGAAAACATTCTCCTGCGTACTTAGCATGCATGTAGACTTCTTGTAGATCATCTTACCCAAGGCAAAAATATACATACCAGGAAAAAAATAAATATATACATACCAGGAAAACAATGAATAACTGATTCTCCATTTGAACAAGTGTTACTTCCAAATTACTATTTAATGACCAATACTACTTTTCAAAATTCACAGGTAGAAACAGTTGTTTTCTATAATTAGTCTTAAAGTTAGATATTTTGTTTAAGGAGTCCATATTGTTAGGAAATGTTTCGTGAACTTAACCAGTAAAATATTTTGCTTCATAAAGAGCCTCTTCTTAAAAGAGATTATTGATGAAACTAAAACATTTATAAAAGTAATATGGACATTGAAGTGTCACAAGGATTATTCATGCAGTTAAGCTCTTTAGGTTTACTCAGCTGTGGCATGCGTGCTAGGAGAGGACATTTTACTTTACCTGTTTTAAGTATACTCTTAAATAAATGAAGAAATTAAAATCCAAGCTAATATTATTGGCTATTACATGTTTAGATTATTAAGAAGTTTGGATCATAGGTATGTTTCAATTCAAAATGATTATTAAAATGCAGTAAATCTTTTTCAGGGTGGTAAAAGTTAGTTGAACAATAATTGCACTAGAACAACATGAAAAAATACATGACAGGCCATCACCAACACCACCTATAACTTTCCTGGCTATAAGCAATTTAGAATACAACTTTATTTTACTTATAATTCCAGCTTGAATCCAAGCATCTACTACCCCAAGCATCAATGCTCTTCAATATCTAATTTCACAGTTTTCTTAACACGTAGCTCATGTTATTTATTATAGTCAGAGGCATCCCAACACCTTTGTCTATCCTTGCTACCTTTTAAATGGTTTATCTGGCAAACCATCAATCACAAATCATGAAACATATTTTAACTCAAGTAAGATCAGTTAAGAAAGAAAACAAGGCTGTGTAGGCTAATTGGAAACATTACTCACATCAATAAGTGATAAATGCTTGTTCTGGGGAAGAATATTTTTCCCTCAGATCTGTCTGTAATGTACAATATGGACAAGATTAAAATCTCCAATCACCTTCTAACTTGAGGCCATATAGATATTGATAAAAACAACTCAAAGTTTTGTGAAGATAAAAGTTTCAAAAACTCAATTTCAGGTTCAGAAGATTGCTTAAACAAGTAGAAATATATATTTTGTTCATGACTTATTGTCCGGTTAAAACAACTGGGGGAAAAAAATGCACCATCAAATTATGCAAATGTTTTGGTTGTGTAACAAATGCCTTGATAAATTGGCTTACTTGGCTTTATCCTGAATGATATGTGCTAAGAGTTTTCAATGATCTCATTTGATATTTAAACTATTCATATAAACTTTATTAATGATATTATATAATGTATAAGTCAGAATTTATTGATATTATATATAGTATTTTCTGTGTCTTGTGGAGGATGCATTAAATATGTTCCAGTAAACATATTCTCAAAGTGGGAAAAGACAAAAAGTTTCTTTCATAAAATTTTAATTTAAAGAACATAGATGAGCTCACTTATTCCATGAGGTCAATTGCATTACCACAACTTCGGTAACCAACCAGGTGATGTTCATTTCACTTTACAGGTAATTTATTATAACTGCAGGACTGTCACAGTGATGGTTCACACAAATAATTTAACTTAAGTAAATACCATTTTCCAGTAATGATAGGATAAAACAAACTTTGGGAGCATTTATGAACAGTAACATCTCATCCTCAGTCCGCATTTGCCAACTGATCTCTGTTGTTTGCAAATGAATTAACAATGGCTTGAAAAATCATTAGAGCCATCTGCTTTGATGGTAAAGAAAGACTGCTGTGATCATTTTATTATAGGAGCAGAGACTAGGGATTATTTTAGCACACTTTAAGCATCATTTACCCTAAATTTTACATGCAATCTAAACAATATTACCAGTGTTATCCATTCTCTTTGAAGCTCCTTGTAAATCCCATGACTGAGAAACCATTTTGCACAGATAACTGTGCAATTTTTTAGAGATGTTGAACATGGCAAATGTCTATTTTCCCCCCATTGAAATCAATCATTCTATCCTAAAACTAATACAATATTGTATGTCAACAGTATTTGAAAACTAAATTTTTAAAAACTAGAAAAGAATGAATCATTATGGTTATCAAAATGCTTGATTTTTCAGTGTGTTTTAATCCCTCAAGTAAGAATTGATGAAATAAATTAAAATCAGATTAACAAATTAGTTCCTTTGGCTGTTTTTAGTCAATGGATTCAAAATTTGTTCATGTTCAATATATTTTCTTGTTTAAACAATTTATATGAATGTTATTTTCAATGATACCAACATTTGAATAGCAATTTTTTTCACTTTCTTGAAAAGTAACTATCTTTACTATAGATAGTTGATCCAGAAACATGTTTATAAAGTGACTTTTAGTATTTGCTTGTATTTGGCAGATATAAAAACAGAAGGGGAAGCATATGTATGTACCCTGTTTCCCCAAAAATAAGACCTAGCCGGACCATCAGCTCTAATGTGTCTTTTGGACATGGTCTTATATTATATTATGTTAGACCCTGTCCTATATTGTATTAAAATAAAACTGGGTCTTATATTAATTTTTGCTCCAAAAGATGCATTAGAGCTGATGGTCCCGCTAGGTCTTATTTTTGGGGAAGCACGATATGTATATACACACATAAACACATTAAACCTATTATTGTATCTGTCTCTCAAAGATGCTTCCATTTTTCAATAGAAAGTAATGAGAAAGAAAGGATAGAGGGAGGGTCTGGGTCGTGGGGAGAAGAAGGGAGAGGGAAAGAAAGTTTACTGATGCATATCTACAATGGAAATTTTCCAATAACCACCGAGTTTAAATAATATTTGATACATGATATTAAATACGTTTTACCACAAAATCTTTTTTTCTTTTCTTACGATGGTGGTGGTAGCGAGATGATTGTAAAGAAGAACCTGTCCATTTTTAAGTACACTTGAATTCAGTAGACATTAAACAACTAAACATAATAAGGTCAATGGATGGATAGATAGATATATTAAACTGTATCCTTTCTAAAGCTCAATTAAAAGTTAAAGGGGAGGGGCCAGCCCAATGGCTCAGGCGGTTAGAGCTCCATGCTCCTAACTCCGAAGGCTGCTGGTTGCCAATTCAATTCCTCGAGTCCCGCAAGGGATGGTGGGCTCCGCCCCCTGCAACTAAGATTGAACATGGCACCTTGAGCTGAGCTGCCTCCCAGATGGCTCAGTTGTTGGTTGGATTGCGGGCTCTCAACCACAAGGTTGCCAGTTTGACTCCCGCAAGGGATGGTGCTGGTGGGCCGCGCCCCCTGCAACTAGCAACGGCAATGGCAACTGGACCTGGAGCTGAGCTGTGCCCTCCACAACTAAGACTGAAAGGACAACAACTTGAAGCTGAACAGCACCCTCCACACTAAGATTGAAAGGACAACAACTTGACTTGGAAAAAAGTCCTGGAAGTGCACACTGTTCCCCAATAAAGTCCTGTTCCCCTTCCCCCAATAAAATCTTTTTAAAAAGTTAAAGGGGAAAATTTTACTTATGTACTGGAAAAGAAGTCCTCTTCAAACTTAGAAATGTACTTTTTCTCTTCTGTGTTTGCATTAAGAGGGATACAAATATATATTCTAAATCTATCAGATTAGCTGTTTGACTTTTTGAATCTGTGGGGTGAAAGATATGCTAAATATATCTTCACCATAACTGCATTCAGAATTGTGTTTATCAGTAGGACATAAAAAGGAGTAAGCAGGTCGATTTCACAAGTTTCTCATAACCCTAAAGGTATATAGCAAAATAACAGATGTACTTGCTTGTGACAGTGAATATAACAGGATATATCCTTTAAAACTTAAGTTTGTGTATTCAAAATGGAATTTCACAATCTGGCAACTGACATTTTTTTTTTTTTAACATTATTGAGAAAACCAGCATTACTTCCTAGTGAAGGCTTAAGTCATTGAAGCCAAGGGCTTGCCACAGGCTGGTGGTAAATGCCTGGCCCCTTCCTCTAGTTGGAAAGTGTTGTGAGAGAACAAGAGAGTGGGCCCAAGATGGAAACCACTGTCTTTTCACAACCTAATCTTGGAAGTAACACCCCATCAGTTCTGGGATATTCATTAGAAGTCACTAGTTCCTACTCATACTCAAAGGGAAAAAAAAAATTACACAAGGGAGTCAATATCAGGAGATGGAGATCACTGGAGACCATCTTAGAGGCTGCCTACTCTAGTTCTTTAAACCATAGTCAGCCCCATCTCCATTTGTTCATTCCAAGGTAAAACTCTTTTCTGAATTTCAATAACTTATTTTAAATTCAAACCTGATACCAATTAACCTATCTATAGACAAATGATTCCTTCATCCTTCCCATAGATGTTAGAAAAAGAACTCTTCTCTCACCTACCCTATAGGGTTACTGAAAATATTAACTATGAAAATGAATATAACATCTGCTAGAGCACCTGTGATACACAGTAGCCCTTACTAGGCCACCTCTTTTTTTATTTTTATTTTTAACCAACATTGTTATTTAATATTAATTTTTAAACCTATTCTGGATCCCATTTCTATTAGTTCTTGCATCATCAACCATTCTTCTGTCCACTTTAACACCAGTTATAGACAATTTTAAGTCATTATCATTTTATTTATTCATTTTAGTTTCAAATATTCTTTCTCATATCCTTCATCTTTAGCAGTAACTACCCTATCCATCCTCAAAATCCACTTTCCTATAGAATAATAGGAACAGCCAGACCCACATTCAGATCTCATAGCACTCTAGTCCTCCATCCCCACTATGCTTCTCTGATAATGATTGAAGGGGATCTTCTAACTGCCTAAACCAATGATATTCAAAATATGGTACCTAGATCAACAGCATCAATACTACCTGTGAACTTAGAAATGTACATTTGGGGGCCCTTCCATAGACCTACTGAAAATCTGGGGCTGAGGCCCAATAATATTTGCTTTAACAAGCCCATTCTGATGCCTGCTGGTTTGAGAACCATCAGCTTAGAACATAATAGAAGAACCAGTGGCCTACAGTAATAGACTCTTTTCAGTTTTTATCGAACTTTGTTTTTGCAGCTTTCAGAAACTCTTGAAAGTCTCATCACACACCCTCCAAAACATTCTCTTCTCTTTCTACCTCTCTGATAATTCATTCTTAGTGTTCTTTTTACATTTGTCTTGCCCCACTTGTCATAAGAATGTAATACTCATCTTAACTTTTCTTCTTTTATATTTATACATAAAAGAAGTTAATTTTGCCCATCCTATCAATTTATACATGGAACAGCTAATAACTACCAAACTCTTATCTCTTGTCCAGTCAACTCTAAGAGTTGACTCACATTTCCAATATCCAAATCAAGGTCACTAAGTATATGTCTTTTGTAAGTTCCAAATCAACATGTCTAAAGCAGAAATAATCATTTATGTTCCCATATCTCCCAAATCTGTTCCTCTTATATTTTTTTAAATTTATTTTTTAAGTGTTTTTCCAGGACCAATCACCTCCAAGTCAAGGAGTTGTTTCAAACTAGTCGTGGAGGGGGCAGCTCATAGCGGCCCATGTGGGAATCAAACCAGCAACCTTGTTGTTCAGAGCACCGTGCCCTAACCAACTGAGTTAACCGGCCGCCCTATAGTCTTTATCATAATAAAATGCAACATAATTTTTATAGTCATCACATTCACCAAGTTGGCACTCACTTTATAGTCTACCATCCTCCCATACTTTCATATAATCAAGACATTTTCTAGATTCTGTCTCTTCTGTTATCAGAACCCTACTCTGGGTCTTTATTGCTATGCCTGTAACTCCAGGTTTTCTTATTCTATTCTTTGAAAAGTTTTTTGTTCTTTTTAAAATAACTAATATGTTTTATTAAATATAACTGCATTTTTTAAAAAGTGAGAACACTGTGGTTGTTTTAAATGTTTGTGAATCTCTTTAATGTCAAGCTTACCAAAAAACTACTGGATTCTCATATCTGCTCCTGCATTCACTGATACAATTTATCATATTGGTTGAAGTAAACAAAGAAAAGCCTTTTTCATACTAATATGTAACTGAAAGATGGAGGATTATTTTAATAACCTTTGCATACAATTGTGAATATTCTTCTTTGATATCATAGAAAAACTCAACAAGTAATGGTTTATTAATAATAGATACAATGTGGTAACTGAATTTATATCAACAAACTTTCTATAATGTGTTATATTAAAATCTATTTGGTTTCCCATGACTTTTGAATGTATGTTTTCATGTAACATCATACATTGGCCATTTGTCAAATAATTAGTGAATTAGGCAGATCTCCCAAAACTGACTCAGTTTATTACATAATATTTGTTTTTAAATCACATTCATCATTATCACCACTAATATCATCAGAAAAGCTTTAAGTATTAGAAAGTGGTGGATACAGATTTCTCCAAATTCTAATTATCTCTTCAACACTTAAATTTTATCACTGATAACAAATACTGTCAGTTATTTCCCTTAAAGTGATAAGCTCACTTTCTTCATTTTCAAGAAAGTTTGTCAGCTACCCAAGTTTGAACAGCCAGTATTTGTCTGTCTGCCATTCTTTCCAGTAAAACCAATGCTCCTGAAAAAGATGGCAAATTCTAATGGGAACAAAGTAGCTATGATACCTTGGTATTTACTAGGTGTTCTTTATGAGTATTTCTCATTTCTTAACACAGTATATTAAATAGACATGAAATCAGAGACTGAGATTTAATTAAGTCATATTTTTATGGCTGCCCCCCCCCCCCCATGAATCACTGGTGGTAAAGAATACTATGATTACTAGTACTGTTTGGTGCCCAGGTCTTTAGTTGTGCTAAGACACTAGGAATTTTATCCACCATTGTTTTTGTATCATCAATGCAATTGTCAACACAGTGAAAATAAGTGAATAACCTTACTACTAGTATTGACTTTGCAAACTTTCTGAAAGGATCTCAGGGACAACCCCCATCACCCTAAGGACTCCACAGACAATGCTTTGAGAACAGCCAATCTAAGCATTCTGTCTGTAAACCTCATGCACCCTAATTTTACACTCACTATCCTCCCCCATTTAGAAAGCTATTATGGTCAAGTTGCCAGGTCTATGGTCTCTGAGGTTGGAATGCTGAAATTTGAATCTGACTGTGCCATCTATTAACATCTATTAGCTATGTAACTCTAAGCAATAAATGTTACCTATAATTATTAACCCAAGGAGTGGGGGGAACAGCCTAGTAAACTGATCAAATAGGACTTAATCCAGGTTTGTCTGCTGGTACCTACATTTAAAATCTTACATTCTTTATGTGGCATTCAGTACTCCCCATAATCAGGTTCTTGTCTAGTCTCCCACTCTGTCTCTCTCTGGTCTCACTCTACTCTGAACCTCAACTCAGGCACCCCAGTACTAAACTGCTTGTAGTCTTTCCATTTACAAACATATCAGAAGATGTATTTCACATCTGTTTGACCTATGAATACTCTCTTCATGGTCTCTGCATCTCCAATACTAATCCCAGTACTGGGGCCCCACATACTTTTATAAGAACATTAGTGCATTTTATTCCACTTAAATGTTTACAAAACTGGTTTCCCTTTCTTGTAGAAAGGTATCTTTATACAATGGAATGGGTGAAATAATAATTATTTTATAACTTTCAAAGACTTCAAAACACAATGTAGTTTTAATTTAAAAGATATAAAAGAAAAGGATTTATTACAAAGCACTTGCATAAATATGTTGACTTTCAAATGAAATTATGAGAAATTTTTTAGAAAGAGCTGGAAATTTCCTCCTATCTAGAGATCAGTAGGTAGTCTTAAATGAAATCTGGCTTAATCACCGTATCTGAAGCTGGCAAAACCAAACTAAATTACCAAGTATAAAGAAAAATATGTGATGTAGACAGGGTGAGGAGGTGGAAGAAGGCACTAATTGAAGAACTAAACTTGTCTAGAACCCAGGATGATATTTGGGAACTAGTAAGGGATGTGCTCCAAATGTTAACAGTGGTTTCTTTGGTTGATAGAATATGCATGCATGATTTTTTTCACCATATTTTTCTTTTGACCCAAATTTTCTACATTGGAAAGGTCATAAATGTATAATTTGAAAAAAGAAAATGTTATTTTTAAAAATACCTGAGAAAAACAAAACAGAGTTGCCCAATCACAGTAGATAAAGGTAAAGTTTAGTAAAGGAAAATAAATTCCAGAAAGGTTACTTGTTTAATCACAGGACTGCAAACCAAAACTATTTTGTGGAAAACCTAAGGCAGGAAGGAACATTCAATGAAATTTAGCATTGACTCTCACCAATCTTAAATACACACACGCGCGTGCGCGCGCGCACACACACACACACACACATTTTCAAGCTGCTGTAATACCTAATCCTCAGGATATACAATCACAGTCCTGTGTGTCACAACCATGCCTGGCCTCTGTTAACGTGTATAGTTGAGACATCCATGTGGTATGGGTAGAAAAAGTTAAAACACATTTATATCTAGATTTCCTCAATAATGAAAAAGGTTTAATAAAGCACCTATTGTATAGATTTGCTGCAAAGGACATACAAGTTAATTCATAAAAAGCACTTAGAATCATTGGGAAGAAAGTCCCTTGATCAATAAACGGTAATGCTTATTATTGTAACTATTATTATTGTTATTGATTTTTTAATTAGACATAAGTCGAGCTGTACCTATATTTACAGAATGGGACAGCAGTGATAACTACAGAAATACACATACCTTGAATGTTCATATTCAGAAATATTTACTGATGGGTTTCACAATCAAAATATTAGCGATCACTGACATACAGAAAAAAGACGAAACTGAATCTCACCTCCACCCAAAGTCTGCCTAAATTCAGCCAAGGTGACAAGGTCTTTTTATATCTGTGCAAAAGAAATTTCTCCTGCCTGGAATTCACTCCCACCTCCTCTTATCAGCTTAGTAAATTCTTTAATCCTCAACTTAACCATCTTTGTGAACTTTCCTTTCTATTTCTCCCTTTTTGTCTCATTTCTCTCTTTATAAAAATATTTATACACTACACATATTTTATAACTCCTATCTGGTATTATAATTGATTATGAATTTGTTTTTCTTACTTAATCATAAACTCCTTGAGTATAGAAACTGTCTTAGTGAACTTTACCTCTATGGGGATTAACACATTTAACAATTGTTTGTGGAATGAATATTGAATGATCTTCCGCTCTATCTTGATGTAGCAATGGACCAATTTCTTTCCCCATAGAGTGGTACAGGAGAAGCAAAACACACAAAAGAATCTAGAAGGAATAAATGTACATATATTTAATATGTATATTATCTTTTATATATCATATAGTATCTATTTATGTATAAGTTATATATATTTACTCTTTAGTTTTTTTGTATTTTGTTTTAATTGTGTGTATACACACACACACACACACACACACACACGTGCGCAAAATCTCACAGATCTCTTTTTCTTAGATTATTAAAATCTGGTCAGAGATTGATTCCATAATATATATCTCCTTGGAGGTGAAGACCTTAGTTTTCCCCTCACTTGTCTGACTTTGATGTTTGACCAAGATGCTCGAACTGCTAAACTGGCAAAGGTTGCTAGGAAGGCCAGATGGTGTGGGGCAATGGATATACTTCAGAGTCATAGAAAACCTCAGTTTGTACGCTGGCTCTGCTACTTGGGAAAAGTCATTTTATACTTTATTTTATAATTTTATCAGTATATTAAAAGA
This sequence comes from Rhinolophus sinicus, assembly GCF_036562045.2. NCBI lineage: Eukaryota > Metazoa > Chordata > Mammalia > Chiroptera > Rhinolophidae > Rhinolophus > Rhinolophus sinicus. The sequence continues at coordinate 92,830,915 of NC_133758.1, forward strand.
AAATTATAAAGTTTAACCCATAGCTTTTTTTTTTTTTTAAAAGAATGTAACATCCCAGACACTCTCTGGCATACTGGCATAGATTAGTTTCCTTATACATGATAAATATCACTGACACCCATGTAACTCAATCATTCTCTCCAAAAACGGGAATTGCATTTTTAAATTATGTTTTAATATTAGATGATTACCTCATGTCTTTACTATACTAAGCTCCTTGATGACAGACTCAATCTCTTCCTCCTCTTTATGATTGTTCCAATGTTAAGCCTGGGACAGAGTGCTTACTGAATCAATATTTGTTCCTTGAATTGAACTGGGGGCGGGGGGGGGTACGAGTTTCCTCCAGTTTGGGTTATTTTCAATGTGTGCTAATGTAACTTAGAATCTGGATGATCCCTCCCTCAAATACAGTCTATGTAGCCTTGCTCAGCTTGCCAGGCTGTGATCACCAGCCAATTTTCAGCTGCAAGACCACATTTTTTTTTTATTCTGGGAAGTTATAAAAATAACAATTCTGCCATCACTTTCTAATTCACAAAGTGACTTTAGTCTCCTGCTTTCTAATTCCTTTCATTTCTCCTTTATGTGACTGCCAAAAGCCTTGGCCTTTGCTGGCCTTCCATATTTAATCAGAGTAACCAATGTTGATGATTTTTACAGAGAATTAAGTCTGATTTGTTTTGAAACATTTATTTATTCCATATGGCATTTAAAGTGACTGAATTATTTTTGGTGTTGGAATGAGTTTGCATGAACTATATTCAAATGTCCCACTCCCCCCACCCCCCAAAAAAAAGAAAAGAAAGAAAAAGAAGAAAAAAAAACATGCAAAGCAAACACTCATGAGTAGTTCTGTGGGGGGAAAAAATCCTCTGTAAAAAGAATTAACGTATAATGAAGGATCAGATCAGGAGTTTTGGCAAAATCATAAAGATAATTTGGCTAAAGCTAAGTCTCCAACATAAATCTTCTCAGTCTCAGGCCAAGGTTTGCTTCCACATTCTAGTGAGCTCTGTGGATTTCCATCCTGCGAGCACCATGTCAGTGCTGTATTGCAGTGCTCTGGTTTGGCTGACATTGGCAGTGACATTCTCTCTTAGCTCTGGGGGATGAGGGGAGAGGGCTAAGAAATCTAAGCCAGTCATTGAAGTGTCGTCATTCTTGCACAGGTTCAGGAGAGTCAAGGGTCCAGACCTAAGCCCCAGCACTGTGCACAGTGACTGGTGATTTGATCAGATTGAGGGATGGGACCTACTTTTGTCTAATCAGTAATTTATTCAATAGTTGGATAAAGATAAAATCTATTATTCCACATCTTACGGTTAGAGATATGCATCCCGACACCACTGTGGCCATTTTCCTACCATGACTACACAAACAAAAAAAAGAGAGAAAATTAAAGAAATACAGAGTTCAAACCTCATCACCAAGCACTGTCTAAAATTCACTAACCTTGATGTGAACCAAAATATTGTCTGTATTGTTTAAGCAATGTAAGTTGTTTTCTTTCTTTCTTTTTTTTTTTTTGCATTTCAAAAATAACAAAATATCCTGACATGTATAAGCAGAGACATAGAAAATAAATACATCATTAGTAAATACTTGTGCTAGGGTTCTTCTGCTGGGGCTTGTAAAACATGGTGTATATTATTTCTCACATTCCCTTATTGAAATAAAATTGCCCTCAGCCCTTAACCATGCTCAAGGGGAAAGACTGTGTTGGGAAGACCACTGTTCCTAATGTATGTTGCAAAGTTGATGCTCATAAGCATTGTAAACTACTTAAGTGCATCACTGTCCTTTCCCTTCTTTCACAGTTAGAGGTGTGAGTCATGCTTCCTGTTAAGCCCAGAGACAGTGCCTCTGTTTGAGGTTTTATTATTTGGTAACAAAATGGAAAGCACACTGGTGCTGTGTCAGTGAGCTGGAAGCAATCAACTGTACTAGGCTTACACACATGAGAAATGCAAATATGTTCATTTGCAGGGATATGGGTTGGTGACTTGACTCAAACAGTTTTTACCCCCAGGAAAAAGGAAGTTAAACCACAGGCTTAATTCTTGACTAAATCTTGAGGCATTTAGAACCACAAATTAGAAAATTGAAACCAAAATGTGCTTTGCCATTCCAAAACTGAAGCCCTAAGCTTTTACTTCAGAGGCTGGTAAACCCCACCATCTTCACTTGATTCTTACCCACTGGTTTACTTTTATGGCATACTGCCAGACTGTCTAATGCAGAGCTACGCAACCATGACTTTCAGCGATGGAACCAGAGACTGGGTTGCAATTAGGCTTGAGAAAGCACCAGAAGCTTCCACTAATATTTAATTGCTGAATTTCTAGGGATAACTACAGGAGGTCTTTGGGTTGTCTTGAGAGAAAATAATAATAATAATAACCTAAAAACTCACATCCTTCAGAGTTGGTGTAAGAGGCACTAATTAAAAAGTTAAAGGTAATTACACTCCAGTAGATATAATACAGAAAAGGTAGAGAAGAGGTGCTCTGTCATTCAAGATGACAAGGTTCTCAGCAAACAATAGTTGAAAATGATGATACATTAAATTTATGTGTTCCCTGAATTCTTTGTGTAAATTCCTAATTTTATTCCACAAAGATTTTGCCAGTACAGTGAGACATTTTTAAGAAAACAAACAATTTTTGAGCACTGCTAAGTTGAAAATCTTATTAATAGTATGAGCAAAACAACCCAGAGAATACAAGTTGCTTATGATTCATTTAAAAAATAATTTTCAAGAGACCAGAAATTAACCCATACACATACTGTCAAATCATATTTGACAAGGGAGCCAAGAATACTCAAAGAAGAAGACAGTCTTTTCAATAAATAGTGCTGAAAAACTTTTCTTTTCACATGTAAGAGACTGAAACTAAATCCCTGTCTTACATTACTCACAAATATTAACATGAAATGGATTAAAGGCTTAAATACAAGACCTGAAACCACCAAACTCCTAGAAGAAAATTTAGGAACAAAACTCTTTGATCCTGGTCTTGGCAATGAATTATTGGATATGACACCTAAAGCACAAGCAGCAAAAGCAAAAAAAAAAACAAATAGGACTATATCAAACCAAAAATCTTCTGCATGGTTAAAGAAATGATCAATAAAATGAAAAGACAACCAACAGAATGGGAGAAAATATTTGCAAACCACATTATCTGATAAGGGGTTAATACCAAAATATATAAAGAACTTATACAACTCAAAAACAAAACAAACAAAAATTCAATTTTAAAAATGGGCAAAGGACATGAATAGATATTTTAACAAAGAAGATATATCAATGGCCAACAGATTATGGAAAGGTGTTCAACATCACTAAACATTAGGGAAATGTACATCAAAACCGCAATGAGATATTACTTCATACCTGTTAAAATGGTTATTATCAAAAACATAAGTGTTAATGCTGGCAAGGATGTGGAGAAAAGGGAATCCTTATATACCGTTGGTGGGGTTAGAAAGTGGTAAGCCTCTGTGGAAAACAGTATGGCGTTTCCTCAAAAAATTAAAAAATAGAACTACCATATAATCCAGTAATCCTACTTCTGAGAATATATCCAAAAGAAATGGAAACACTATATTGAAGAGCTATCTATACCCCCATATTCATTGCAGCATTATTTACATTAGCCAAGATATGGAGGCAACCTAAGTTTCTATCAACAAATGAATGGGTAAAAAAGACATGAGATATATATTGGAATATTATTCAACCATAAAAATCAAGAAATCCTGCCACTTGCTCCAACATGGTTGGACCCTGAGAGCATTATGCTAAGTGAAAACAGTCAGAAAGAGAAAGACAAGTACTCTATAATATCACTTATATGTGGACTCTAAAAAAAGAAAAAACGAAACAGATCAGATTTGTGGTTGGTGGCAGTAAGGGAAGAGGAAATTGGATCAAAGCAGTCTAAGGCACAAACTTCCAGTTATAAGAAAAATATTAATAAGTAGTGGGGGTGTAATGTACAGCATAATTACTATAGTTAACAATTTTTAAATATACCAAATAGCAGTATTAAGAGTAAATCCTAAAGGGTTCTCATCACAAGGGAAAAAATATATATATTTTCTTCTTTTTTGTATTTATGTGAGATGATGGATATTAACTGAACTTATTGTGGTAATCATTTATAAATATATGGCAAATCATTATGCTATACACGTTAAAATTTGACAGTGCTATATGTCAATTATATCACAATAAAACTGGCAGTAAAATTAATAATTTGGAATGAATGAGGTAGAGAAGTTAGGTAAATAATTTCGAGAACCTACAACCTATGAATCAGTTCACAAACTCTGGTTTATTTAATACTTACAGTAAAAAATAAAATAAAAATTCCTACTAAGCAGAATTCCAGATATGAAGCCTGTTAATCTGTGTTTCTACAAATGTCCTGATGTATTCTAATGACTATTTGGAAGGTGTGAAAGCAATGCGTATGTATATCTTTCATTAATCATTCATTAACTATTAAAGCAGTGCTAACATAGTTGCAATATAGAGCTATGGAGCTACAAAAGTGAATGGGGAAAAAACCCTGAAATTTCTGTCTCAAGAAGCTCATCACCTAGCAGCAGAAGAAAGGCATGGAACTGTGTGGCCCTCTTTTGTATTTGGGATGCAAATTGTGTGCCCCACTTGTCAGGTCTGGAATTTGACTTTCTCTTAGTTAAAACTAGTAAATTCGCCAGTTTATGCTTCAGAGATGCTGGCAGAAGACAGACTCCTGTTTAGAGACAAAGAACTTTACTGATCATGCATAGCACAGCAAGCAGCATGAGCATCAACAAGGTTGTGTCATTTTCTACCACCTCCTACTCAAGTCCAACAGCGTGATGTGAAGGACCCAGACAGAAGTCTTTATGCTCAGTAGATTGTGTTACCGCAGAGGGACACTTGCATAGTAAGCATGAAGCAACACTGTCCCAACACCAGGCAGGCTCTGGAGTACAATACTGGAAATACCATTCATTGGTTAAAGCACAAAGTCCAATCTCTCTCCCTTCAATGTTCAACTATCTCCCTTTCCCATATCTAGGGATCCCATGTTCTTATACTTTTCTGAGGCAAGGGAAGAATCCAGTCTGTCAATGACATATCTCAGTAAAATGTGGTGCTGACTGTAGGGTAAAAATATGTGGGTCACAGCATATGCAGAGCATAAAGCCTAGTAGCTAAGTCTTATTTCTGTGCTTGCAAAACTAACACGTTAGCCACCATAGTAATATAGTAAATATTAGCAACCGATATTATCTTTTAATACAGTGTATTAACTATTTCAAAATATATTTCAGAATCCTTATTTTGAATACTATAAAATTCAGAATAGTGAGGAGAGGGCAAAGGAGTCACCAGCTTTTGGGTAAGCTGTGTTATTTGTTGGCGTTCAGACATTCTGGTAATATCTGTGAAAATGATGAAGAGAAACTAAAAAGAAGACTTACTTGGAGAACTGAGAAGCCTCCAGGGCAAGACATCATCCCAAAGGAAGAGAGAGCTATCAATGACCAACTTGACTCCAAACTTCAGGTTTGTTTTCAGAAGGGAAAATTGATTCTGAATATAGTCTCATGTCAGATTGTCACTGACCCAACACCGTGGATTTCTATCTGGGTCCTAATGGAGAGAGAGAACTCTGAGTTAAAACCTAAAGGGCAATTTCACTGAATACTTTAAAATTATGGCACAACTTGTATTGTTTTGGCATGCCTCTAACACATTTTAAAACAAAATGGTGGTACAAGGCATTCTATTCTAAACTGCCACAAATATCTGTGAAGCTTTGGAAATCTGAGGAAGCTTGCAATGCCTGGTGGTCACAAATGTATCTAGCAAAGTATCAGCATGGGTGACAGAAACTTTAATAGTCCTTAGAAAATACCAAGAGGGAAGCACTAGCATAGCATATAGATGTGAAAAGTAGAACGGTGGTGCTGGTAGTCCTTAACATCTTTAATTGGTCCTAGCAACAACCCTAATAGAGAAGGATTATTACTATGCCCATTTCACACATGGGGAAAACTGAGGGTTGAACAGTGGCAATGCCTAGTCCAAGACCACAGAATTACTAGACAGAAGAAAAAGTATTTTAACCCAAGCAGTTGAATTTCTAGAGCTGAGAATTTTCTAAAATGCATGTTAAAAACCTTTTAAGAGCAGAGGTCAGGGATCTTTTTCTGTAAAAGACCCAATAGTATTCTCAGCTTCGGGGGCTTGATGGTCTCCATCACAACTATTTAACTTTGCCATTATAGTGCAAAAACTGCCATAGACAATATGTATACAAATGGACATGGACGCGTTCTAATAAAAGCTTATTTCCAAAAACAAGAGTCAGCTGGATTTGGCCCATAGGCCATAGTTTGCTGACCCTTGACTCCTTAACTGCTGTGGCAAATGATTAGTTCAGTCATGAAAACATGGCACTTAAACCCACATCACCTCTTTCTCCTCCTTTACTCTTAACCCCTGTGAAACTCTTCGATGTTAGTAATCAGCGCTGATTTGTTTCACTTAGTGAGACTAGTCCTCCTTGGTAACAGAGCTAGAAACAGACCCTTGATGTGAATTTTCCATAATAAATCATTAACTTTTGCATCTCTTTGCTACACCTCTCCATCACCTGCATGCTGCTTGTTTATATTTCCCTCATCATTTCCTCCACCTGTACTAGCCAACCTCCTCTTTCCCTTTTACTTCTAAGCTAACTCCTACTTATGTTTCTGAAATTTCAAAGTTGTTTGCTGAATTTTATATATTATATATAAATAAATATATATATTATATATTTATATATAATATATATATTAATCTGTGGTCTTTTTTCCATTTGCTGTTCCTATTTCCCAAATACAGCTGTGATTGTAACACATTTATTTATATGTATAGCATATGTGTCTCTATGCACGCCACATAAATTCTATGAACACTTCAAATGATTAGACGATTAGCATTGGGTGGGTACACTCTTAAACATTCAGTTATTCAAAAGTTTAATTATATTAATACAGCATAAAGACTGAGAAAGAAATACAAGATAAAACCAAAAGCATCTAAAGTGAAAGTAAACTGACCACGTTCCTTAAAGAGCTGAAAGAAACATAACTACATCCCCCATTCTCTTATAAAATAAATAAAAATAAATTCAAAAAAAGACTGAAATGAAGATATTTGGAGAAATTTACTGAACTGATTATAGAATTTATCGCAGAGCTGACGGGTAATTTAAATCTGCTGATTCATCATCTAGGCTTCTTTCTACCTAGTTAAGACCTGAACTGGTAGAAAAAAGTATGTCTAAAATGTTGTTCCTTCTGTTGATCTAACATTGCATCATTATTCCTGGTTCTAATTCCTCAGGCAGACTGACTGGGGCTTCTTCCCTCATCTACAAGTGTCAGGGTCAGAGTTAGTTACATCTTTAAAGAAAGTTCCTTTTTCAATATTCTTATCAATTCAAGCATCACCTTCTCTTCTTTCACTTGCAAAAAATTCCAGGACACACTAAATCTGTCCTTAGTTAGTCTTCCTACCTACAATACGAGATAAATTCCTAAAACAGTTCTGAAAACACCACTCTGCTGCTCACTCAAAAAGCATCCAGAGACTGCTCCCTGCTTCCTCACACTGCAAGTACTTTCTAATCTTCAAATTTTGCTTAGTTTTTTCCTTCACCTAAAACCAAAGTAAAACAAATCAATCTCTTTCTCTCTTTGCCAATATTCTTGTCAATACACTTGTATTAGTTTGCTGGTACTGCCCTAACAAAGTACCACAGACTGGGTGGCTTTAACAAGAGAAGAGAATTGTCTCACAGTTCTAGAGGCTGGAAGTCTGAGACCAAGGTTAGCAAATTTTCAGAAGTCTACAGGTATAACGCAGGGATATTGTGGGTTCTGCTCCAGACTACCGTAATAAAGCTACTGTGTTTCCCCCAAAAAAAGACCGGGTCTTATATTAATTTTTCTCCAAAAGACGCATTAGGGCTTATTTACAGGAGATGTCTTAATTTTTTCATGTACAACAATCTACACTTATTCAAACACAGTCATGTCATCTTCTTTTGGAACACCATCATAACGTACTGTCGTGTGGGGGACCCTGCTCACTGCGCCATTTGTCGTGTGGGGAGGCATGTGGGGTCTCAGCTCCTGCTCCCCACAAGAGAACGCAGGATATGGTGAGAACAAAAAGGAACACCCACAGAGCCATAGATGGGGGAGTCATACCACTATATTCTTGCTGGCGGCACTATAGTCTCACTGGAGGCTGGATCCACACTGTCCGCAACCCGCCATCCTAACTGCAATCCGCGTTTGCCAGCTCAGCCACCATCTTCTTGCTAGCCCCCATTTTCTGCTAGCATGGCCACAGCACTTATATTAATGGCCAATGGCTCACTGGTTACAGCTGACGGCCACTAGCCACAGCTGATGGCCATGCAATCACAGTTGATGGCCATTTACTACCTGAGCCAGCACCTTTCCACGTGAGGGCAAGAGCCTGGAAACTGCTCTTTGGGGCTCTGTCCCCACACGTACTAATGCATCTGTCTGGCTGACAATCTAAACTGGGGCTTATTTTTCGGGTAGGGCTTATTTTCAGGGAAACACGGTAGGATTGCAGGCAATAAAGCAAATCATAACCTTTTTGCTAGTGGAGGGTGTTGCCTTTAATTTGTAAAAAAACAACACCTGTGAAATGCAGTAAAGTGAGGTGCAATAAAACGAGGTGTGACTATGTTTGGTTCCTTCTGAGGACTTTGAAGAACAATCTGTTCCAACCTCTCTCTTAGATCCTGGTGGTTTGCTGGCAATCTTTAGCATTCCTTGGCTGTGGCAGCATAAATCCAATTTTTACATGGTGTTCTCCCTGTGTCTCTTATGTCCAAATATTCCCTTTTTATAAAGACACCAAACATATTAAACTAGGGTCCACCCTAATGACCTCACCTTAACTTGGCTATGGTTGCAAAAACCCTATTTCTAAATAAGGTCACATTTTGAGGTAAGGGGGTTAGCTCTTCAACATATGAATTTGAAGGGGAGACACAATTAAACCCATAACAACCCCATTCGTGTTATAAGGCCTTATACGAAAGTCATATGTCCATTTAAACAATTCCCTACCTCCAGGCTGAGGGAGTATTTTCCCACACTGAGCCCCTTAGTGACAATACCCTCTCTCTACTTTCTGGCAAATTTCTTGATTTCTTGAAATCAGGGATTGTATTTTTCTCAATTTGGTACTTTATCCCCAAAGTCTATCATGCTGTTTGACATGTAGTAGAATTCCCCCAAACATGTTTGCTGAATTGAAAAGGAGGTTCCTACCCATTATGGTGACAGGAATTTTTATGTGGTTGGGATCCAGGTAAGGGTTCTCTATCCTCTATTTCATATTTACACCACAGTGCTGAGAGTCTCTAATAACCCCTAATATTGTGGTTAAGAGGATGGACTAGGTTCAAATACTGATTTTGTCACTTATATCTGTCTGTAACCTGATGATGTTACTTAACATTTTGCAAACTTCTCTCAGATTTCCTCATTTATAAAACATGACCTGTAATCCATACCTTGAAGGATTTGACTGAAAGATAATACACCCAACCTCCTAAGCAATGGTAACTAATAATATTGTTTGTTGCGCAGTACAACTGCAAGCTTAAAGTGCTGACACGTTTTAAAGGCTTGCAAGAAGTTTTTCAAGAATTTAGCACCACTACAGATTACAGAGAGGCCTCCAAACACACAGAGGAAACGTTTTTGAGCCAGATTCACGAAAAGGAAAACAAAATAAGAGACACTTTGTATAACATCAAGGAAACAGTGGTCACCATTGGTCAAGGAGAACAGACAGTAATTGTGCTGAATAAAGTTATAGATCCTACCTTTGGCTTTTTAGTCAGCCACACAGCCAGAGAGCCGTTTTCAAATACCAAGGGCAATCCAAACAGAGTTATTATCACTCACTCTTCAAAGCAGTGACCTTTACTTTGGGCTAGTTTCTTTGGCATGGGAGTTTGGCACGAAGCTACTAAAGCAACCTTAAATAGCAAAAATCTGTTCTTATAACTACTCTCTCTTAATGGCAATTAAAAAAAAAAACACAACAACAACAAAAAAACACCTGACGTCAGGCTCAGAGGTAAAAATGCTTAAGATAACCCACCTGAGACTCCCAGGCAGCCTATTTATCAAAACGAGTTAAAGTCACCTTCTGAGTAATTGCTATGGAGGTGTTTTAGCACAGCAGACAGGCACATTTTCTGTGGGTTGAGCAATTGATCACTAAGTTCTAGTAACAGGTGCATCTTGCTTCTGGGGCCCTGAAACATGACAGCCTGTAGAAAGACTATTAAAATCACTTTGCTAACAAAGAAAAATCAATTATTCTCCACAAGGAGGTGCCCTTCGGTACAATCGATATACAATAGTACAATGCTGAGCTGTAAAGCCTGTGAACAGATTTAAGATTTTGATTAGGTAAAAGGTAAAAAAAAGTAGTTATTTTTCATCTCTCTGATGGACTAAAAGAGATAAAGATATATTTTGCTGCAACTTGAATTTGGTTTTCATTCAGTAGATCAACTTGTTAAAAGGATGGTGTTTTTTCTTTTCTTTCTTGCTTTCTTTTTTTTTTTTTTTTTAGTGTAATCCTGTATAAAGTATCATTTGACTTGTTTTCAGTTCCAGTATGTTGGGAGAGTCAGTTGGTCAGAGACATACTTATGAGACTAGTCGAAGAATAAAAATAAGGAGACATGTGGGAGCTGACACTATCAATTCCATTGTTAAGAGCTCTAGTTGAAAGTATATAATATTTGTGATTTTTCTGCTAAATGTAAGACATATATGAGTTGAGATGTTGGTAAGGTCTTGGTACTTTGCACATTTTTCTACCAACAAATCAATAATCATTTGTCACTGACAGACATATTTTAAGAGTAGAAAAATGGCATTTTCCTGGCATTTACAACCTCTGTATTTTCATAAAGCTTTACCTGTGTGCCAACAATCTTTGAAGCAGGTACAAAGCTCAAAATAAACTCTATTTGGGCTGTTCAAATAAGGGAAAAGCATGCTCTCAGTAACAAAGAACTTTATGCTGAGAACATGAGTGCTTTTTTACCCAAACAAATGTTATTGTTGAATAAAGCAGACAAAATCCACTGAACAATTGTCAGAATTTTTTTATACTTAGCTAGAGTGTATATATATTAACGGATATGAAATTCAATGTCAAAAAATGTTAAAGGTCTTGATTTTATAAAATCAGCAACAAAATTCAGTATTTTTATAGAAAATTATATGCATTGATTGACCATAAAACAGAAATAAAGATATATTTTTAATTTACCTGGTGTTAGAAAGCACACATTATTTAGAGGGTAAGTTTTGTTCAACATAGATCAACTAATAAGTATCATATACTATAACTTCCAACCTCATGAGTTTGAATTTAAGCAGATTAATCTCTGGTTAATTTTGTACCTGTGAGGCTGGTTTGGCCACAGAGAAGTCAAGTAGGTTGCCAGAAAGAAAACAATGTGGTTCTCAGTCTATGCATTCAAAATAAAGATCTGGATGTTTGACAGGTAGTGTTAGGAAATGAGGCCAAAATTCCAAAACAGCGGAGCACTGCAGAGTCAAAAAACCAGGAGAAGTCTATGAAATTGTTTGCTCTAACAGTCATAGAGATACTGCTGCCAACTCTTCAACTGGAATGAATTAGACATAGCTATGAATTATCCCTGATCTGAATCTCCAGAAGAGAGCTATGCTTATCACTGATCAGACACCCTCATTGTCCATATGCCTGAATAAATTCTAAAGGGAGTTCCTCAGGCAGATGAAATTAATATAAGAGGGAAGCATAGAGATGAAGGAAAAATGTTTGGAAGAACAATATATTTGGAAAGCTATAGGCAAACCTAAATGGATATTGACAATATAAAATATAATGTTTTAGGTTTAAAATATATAGTGTTTTAAGATCATTGTATTGTCTGGAAAATGGCAAATGTATTCATTTACATTAGACTTTAATCAGTCAAGAAAAGAGTGTTGTAATCTCTAGGTTAGATGTTAACACGTCAAGAAATGTTGTAATGGTAAAAATAGTTTAAGAATGTATAACTGATGTGTACCCAGCTAATGGATGTGAAATTTAATAATTAAACACAAATAAAAAAGACTTAGAAGGAGAAAAGATACATAGAACAGATAGAAGAAATAGAAAACAAATTATAAGATTTAAACACCAGTATATAAGCAAATTCATTAAATGTAAATGAAATAAAATTACAATTAAAAAATGAAGATTAAAATACTTTTAAAAAATAAACTCAAAAGCTTCTTGCAAGAGACATGCTTTCCATATTAAAGTTCAGAAAGTTAAAAGTAAAAGAATGATAAAAGAATTTTTGAACATCACTAAGAGAAAGCTTTTGAAACTATACTAATATCAGACAAAACAGACTCTCTAAGTCAAGATACATTATGAGAGATCAAAGTAATATTTCACAATGATAAAAGGGTAAAACCACTTAGAAAATGTAATTTTAAATTTGCATACACGAATAACATAGCCTCAAAATAAATAATGAAAATTTCACAGAACTACAAGCAGAAATGGTTTCATAATTATATTAAAAGACTTTAAAACAAATTTCTCATTAACTGATAGGACAAGCAAATAAATCAGTAAGAATATAGAAGAGTTGACTGGCATAATTAACCAACTTGACATAATTGACAAATATAGAATATCCAACCCAACAACTACAGAATATAAACTAATTTAAGCTAAAAGTAAAGGGAATTTATTGGCTTATTCTAATTTATGATAACAGGGAAGTCTGTGCTTGTATCTTCAGGATTCAGATGTCATTGAACCCAGGGAGTTAAAAATAGCTTGTGAATTTTTTGCAATTTTTTTTTCCTAACTCAGTTCTGCTTAATTTCACGTATTTGACCTCATTATCTCCTGTTGCAAATAAACTGCATTTTTTGGACCCAAAAAATGGATCCAAGCTATTCTAAATTTATATTATTCTAGCATTGAAATTCCAAGGGCAAGAGACAATTATCCATAGTGGCACTTACTAAAAAGATTTGGAGAGTACTCTGACCTTGCTTACATCACATGATAATCCCTGAATTAAACACTGAGAACAGGGAGATGGGTCAAGCATCTGTAGCAGCCCCCATTAACATCCCATAGAGCAGAAGAGAAGTTTGTCAAATACAAATATTTTGTTGTATGACTGCATAAGAAGGTCTAAACTTCCATCTGGTTTTTTTGAATACAAAAACCATCTTTGATGCTGGATCATAATAGAAAATTTACACAAAGAGTTATAATTGGTCTATTTTGCATCACAAATTCATCTTTTTTTTTAAATCTTTTTTAGGGAATATTTTTTTTTTTTTATCTTTTGACTTTTTATATGAAAATAATTTCAAATTTTCATTAAGTTTGCAAAATACTTCTGTTTCTAAACCATCTCAAATATATTGCAAACACCATGGCCTTTACCCTTCTCAGCCCTCATTTCCTAAATGCAAGGATATTCTTTGGTATATTATAGCAGAATGATCAAAATCAGGAAATTTAATACCTATACGATACTATTATATAATGTACAGTTCATATTCAAATGTATCCAATTGTTTCAATGTATTTAACCCGTTTTCCAATGTTGGATATTTCAGTTCCTCTTTTCTTTCCATATTCATTTTGATTCTATACGTTTCTTACCTCTAATACCACAGTAGACTATCTACCTTCTGTGTCTCTTTGGTCTTGTTGCTCTCTGCTACCTCCTTCTCTTGTCCCTTCTTTGTGTTGCCTACATCAGATTCAAGCATGCAGTCTGCGTTTCCTCCTTTCTCCTGCTACACAACAGCTACACTACTATGCTTATTGCTTTCTGATGGTAATGGTTATGCACAGGACTGCAGGTACTTTGGGATTATATGATTCTATAAACATGAGATATTATTCACTCTAAAAAAAAGGTTTTTTTCAGCAGAAGTAGAAAGGAGAATGTTCCCAGGACTTCACCAATGTTCCTTCTAAGACCAGAGCATATTTATATCTTCCTGTAGCTAGAAAAAAGACAATTACTCTAATATTCCATAAACCAACCTGAACTTCCAGGCACTTACCTTAACTGAAAAACTCATTGATTTGCTTTTGCTTGGTTACCTTTTATTCAGGAATATGGCTTTGTTATTATCTCTAAAATGACCTTGACGTGATTTTTTCTGCTTGTTGATTAAACTTCAGCAAAAGTTAAAATAATGGCACAACAGCATATCCTGTGACCGAGCAATTTCAGTCCTAAGAATTTAACGACAACAAATAAAACTGCAAGATAAAACTACAAAGATAAATCCAGCTGGAATTTATAATAATGCAAAACAAACATAAAATCTAAAAGCAAGTAATTATCCAAATTGGAAAACTGGTTAAACCATAGAACAGCTATACAATTATATTATATTACTTTTAAAAATCATTATGTACAATTGTACTCAAGAACACAGAAAGTTGTCCGGTCAATAAATCAAGTTATAAATAATTATTGTAGCATTACTCCTAGATTAGGTAGGAAAAGTTGGGATTGATGGATTTCTTATTCTGGAGACAAAAGGAAAACAGTACCTAAAGCAAAAACTAGATATATTCTTTACAAAACCTGTAGACAATTTGACAGTCATTCAGAGCTTCCATATATTTAGCCTCTGTGCCGGTCACACAAAAGATTCAACCCAGAATCTTACTAAGCTCCATGGGAGGCCAGTCTCTCAACAGTGGGTACAGTTTATATTCTTCTTCTCTCACCCATCACTATTGGTTAATTCTCTTAGGTATCCCACCTAAGTATAGTGCTGAAACACAAAGCACAACTCTCCTTTTCCCTTCCTCCAGCCCATAGGCAAAGTTGGGGTATATCTTATGTTAGAACCAGAATGACTGAGTCCTCTTGATGCAGAAAACAGTGGACATATGAGCTCTGCAGCTGGTTATCCTATCACAGGCAAGGTAAAGAAGAGCAAGTCAGGTCTGAAATACTCAATACAGTCCAGGATGATTCTGCACATGATTTTTATAACTTTTATCTTCTGCTTCTAGATGACAGAGACAGGGGCTAGTAACAGACTGGTTAGTGCCTTACTTGGGCCATATACAGAGGTAAAGATTACCTCTAGACTGCCCAGCTCATTCATATCCCTGATCCTCCGCAAGTCTGCATACATAAGATATTTGGAATTCCATTGCCCATTGTCCTCTTGCTGTGTTTATCAAACTAGCAATAAAACATGACTATTCAATATTTGCTTAATATTGTATCAGAATATGTCTTGTAGAAGGTAAAATTTAAACAAGTTATTATATCAATTCCTTTGAGACACTAATACAGAATACAGATAGAACAAGCAGGGAGACATACTTGGAGGGTGAATTTCAAAAGATTTCCCAGCATACACGATTGTCGGGTGACTCAGGGGACAAGCACAGGGAAAGAAAGAGTTGTTAGAGGATAACTGTTGAGTTCTGTTTAGGACACATTAGATTTGAGAGACTTGGAGAATATCCAATTTGAGGCGTCCAACAATAAATTTGAAATTAGGATGTGAAGCGGGGTTAAGAATTCAATTTTCAGAATACATCAGAATAAGTGTTTTCAAAGAGATAATCAAGAGAGAATATATGAACTGAGACTAGAAAAAGGCCAAAGATGGCCACTAGAGCAAGAACTCACACAGGGGACTCACAGGAGAAACAAAAACAGCAAGACAAAGCAATACCTGGTAGTCTCCTAAAGACAGAGGAAGTAGCCAAATGTTACAAAAAGATAGTATTTGTCTCTAGGTCTCACACAAGTCAACGTAGAATCAAGTTTATGAAAATACTAGAAGGATTTTCATCATAACATGCCCTCTCCATGTATAGGAGAAATTGTCCCTTCTTCCCTGGAATATCTGGTGCGTGACAAGAAGAACCTTCCAGTTTTCCTTGGTGTAGCCTACTTACATGGGTTACCTGTCCTCAAACTTTAGGTCCTGTTATGATCCCTCTCGTTCCACTGGTTCCTGCTTGACTTGCTGATGGGTCTTGGCCAGTTACTGCTTTTGCTTCAACTGTTCCTGCTCAGGCTGCAATGGCAGCAGACCACAGTCTACCACTTACCCGATTTCTTTCAACATTGACTTTCTCAGATATCCTTTGTTTCTCAATGCTAATTTTTCTAATAGGCCCCAAGTGATGGAGTCCTGAGGTATTAAAGGGCTATTTTTGCTCTTTTAACTTTCTATTTTCAATGTTTTGCTCTTTATGACCTATGATTGAGTTGACATATTCAAAGACATTCTACGCAATAATGCACAAAGGGTCACCTTCATCAAACTGGAATCTCCAAAACCTCAACTCTGGAATTTTCTGTCAGAACAATTTGGTGGCTCATAATGTGTAAAGACTTAAGGCACACCTTAAATCTCTGATCTTCAAACCCATGCAGTATTCTATAATGAACTGCAATACTGAATAACTATTTAAATAGACCTGTCCATCTAGTCTCTTCTGTCATTCACAAATGAGCCAGGATGCTACTATTGAGCTGATCCTTGAGGAAAATTTAAAGGACCCTCCAGTCAGCTTATTTCAGATCTTGATATACTGACCTCACCAGCATCACTGGCAATGTACTTAAAATCAGTCTCTCCAAACCAGGATACCAGTGTTCTTACTCCAGACCACGGTTGCACTCAGAATCTTCCCACACACACTTTCTTTCTTGGTTTATTTCTTTCTGTCATTCAAGAATGTCTGATTTTAAGATCCTTGGAAACAGATGTGATGATGATAACTGTAATCTCCACTATCAATTTCCCTGTGATATTAACATAGAATAAAAGACAATAATAGTGGGTGGGGGACAGGGCCAGGCATAAACCCACGGCCCTTCTTTTAGGCTCTCCCCAGAGGAACTCACAGTTCCTAGAAAATGAGTCTCCAGGGTCTAATTATCGTCTTCATCCATCTCTTGCCTCAACTAATTGCATCTTAATTGATCAGCTTGTCTCCACATTTGATAGTCCCTAGTATATCCTACATACATCTACAAAAGAACATTTTTAAAACAAAAGTATCAGTCTTCACACTTCTGCTTAATAGTTTTTAATGACTCACCTTAGCCAAAGCCAGATTTCTAAAGCATGCTTTATATTAAGAATCACTTGAGCCTTTTAAATTTATTTTATAAATTAAATTAGCATACAGTGTAATTGACTTTTCTTTTGGTTTACAATTCTGTGAAATTTCATGCATGTAGTACGTACCATGTTTCTCTAAAAATAAGACCTAGCCAATTAGCTCTAATGCGTCTTTTGGAGCAAAAATTAATATAAGACCCAGTTTTATACATCATATTATACTAATTAGTTATGTTATGTTGTGTTGTGTTGTGTTGTGTTGTGTTGTGTTGTGTTGTGTTATGTTATGTTATGTTAAATGCCCGGTCTTATATTATAGCAAAACAAGACTAGTTCTTATATTAATTTTTGCTCCAAAAGATGCGTTAGAGCTGATTGTACAGCTAGGTCTTATTTTCGGGGAAACACGGTAGAAGTAGGCAGAATAGTACCGTCCCCAAATTTACAGCCCACCCACATTTCCTTCTCTTGCCATGGAAGAATGCCACTCTCAGTTTCAGCCACTCTCAATAACCTCAACCGCAGACATAATTCCTCATATCTTCCATCACACAAAAGTGAGATCAGGGGATCACCTGTAGCAGAACCAGGTTAGGATTCCTGGACCCTATCCCAGGTCAACTAAATCTGAAACTCAGGAATTGTTAAGGCAAATCCCCTAATGATTCTGATGTTAAAGAACCCAGCTCTAGTAGAACAAAATGTGGAGTCGTGATGGTGTTCTTACAGATTGTAGGTACATTACAATCATCTTCGAAGCTTTATCAGGATGAGCACGCCTCCAGTTTTTTTGTTTTGTTTGTTTGTTTGTTTTTTCTGTTGTGTCATTGTGAGTTGGGGGAGTGGGGTGCATGGTTTAAGAAAGTTTCCAGAATATTCTGACAATCGCAGATTCTTTCTCTTTTTCCCTATATTCCTCTCACCTGTCAGTCACTATTATCTACCTGAAATTGTTCACCAAATTTATATGCTTGGGTCATACATTAGTTCACCTATAAAGATGTCTTCATATCCACATTCAAGCAAGATTAACTGCTCGGATAACTGTACTCCAATACTTATCAAATATTTATAATACAAAATTTCACTCACTGAATTATGTCAGTGATCTCTGTGTCTTTCTTGTGTGCTGGACTGTGTGTTCCTCAAAAGAAGGAGCTGTGTCTTCATTGTTTTTGTCATCTCCAGAGCCTGTTCAATAAACATGTTGAATTAATTAAGAATTACATGTTTTATAAACATGACAAAACAAATATCTCAGTAACAGTAATAGGGAAGTCAGTGAGACAATGTCTAGGTTGTAACTTTGACTTTCTTGTCTCCAGAAACCTCTGTATGGCCTGATACAAAGCAGTTCTGTTCTAAATTTTCTTAACTTTTTATTATGAATGTCAATGGAGTGATGACCACCTCCTTTAAAGATGTGATTTCCACTACGAGAAACTTAATGATGAATTCCAATATTATTTTCCTTGAAATTCAGAGAGGATATTAAGGGCCAAAGCAGTTTGTTTATTCATATGAAGTTCCCCTCTTTGCAGAAAGATTACTATGTATGCCCACTCTGGAACTCAAGCATGGCCAGTTGACATTCTTGACCAATG
The DNA here is from genome assembly GCF_036562045.2 of Rhinolophus sinicus. Taxonomy (NCBI): domain Eukaryota; kingdom Metazoa; phylum Chordata; class Mammalia; order Chiroptera; family Rhinolophidae; genus Rhinolophus; species Rhinolophus sinicus. The sequence goes on from NC_133758.1 coordinate 92,849,787, forward strand.
ACTATGAACAGAAGTGCTAATGTCATGTCTGAGTAGAAGGTCTGAGAGCCAGCAGATGGTTGCCATATTCTTTTTCCCCATGCCATAAAAACCATCAATGTTCTGGCCTGAGATTACACCATCATAAGGAAGTCTAGAACAGAAATGTAGCCAACCCATGGTGGATATGTAGATATAAGGCTCCTGTGACTTTGGACTCTTTATTGGACAACCATCAGCATCTTAGAATTCCCATGCAGGTATGACAATAAACCTGAATAAGGAAAACTTAACTATCAAGCTGGTTATAGTGAGTGTGTTTAAATTTTTTTTGAGCTCTTCTGAGGTACAGGGTGAACTTAGGTTCACTTAGAAATGTGTCAGTGTGTGTCTGTATTTAGGGGTTTAGCTGTTATACATCCTGGAAGATCTACTGGTATGTAATGCCAGCGGTCTACAGATGTTATACATCCTACAATACACAAGAGAGTCTCGCTCAAGAATAGTTTGGCCCAAATGGCCACTGCGCTGGTAGAGAAACACTGGACCACAAAAACCACTTGAAAACGTGCAGGTTAATTTAAAAAAGAAAGAAAGGAGAGACGGGGAATGTGCAGATTCAATAGTTGTACTCATAATAAATATATGTAAAGTGTATATTAAAATTTGAATTTTTATTGAAATAGGTTACTGCATCTGTTCAGAAATTCATCACATTTCTAAATTTATGGCATATTCTTGAGTTCATTCTTTAATCAAAAGGTGAAATTTGAAGACTCTCAGATATACAGTATCTCCCCTTTCCAGGATTTTAATTTTTACTAATGTGGATATAAATTTATTCATTCTCAGCCTTTCCAATTGAGTGGGGGATTTTTTGCCCTTTAGAAATATTGACTCTCTTTTGCTACAGATGTTCACCTGCAGACTACCTCTATTTTGTTCCTTTCCCTTCTAACAATGCTATCCATATTTTGATTTTTCATCGTGAGCTGATCCTGACACTTCAGGATCTTTCTTTGTTGCTATGCTCTGATTTCTCTCTGTACCTTTTAATTATTCTAGAAAATCATGTTTCCAAAAGGAATAAATTCAGTCTTCCAAAAGGGATCTAAACGTATATTCAGAAACTGATGAATCTTTTTCAACCTCATCTAATAGGTCAAACATCCTGTTACATCTCTTGGGTGATACCTGACATTGTAAACTCATATGAAAGTTGCTGTTTGCTCTCAGTGTCACCTTGTTGCATCCTGCTGAATGTTTCTTTCCTTTCCAAGTTACTCTTGTGCTTTTCAGTTGATATATGCATTTCTCAGTTGCACCCAGGCACTGCTATAATTTTACTGGCCTCACTGCTTTTAGTGGCACCTCCCCATTTAGTATGAACTATGAATTTCATTGGAATGCTTCTACTCTTTCCCATTTATTTAATTAGGTAACATATTTAACTTCCACCATGAGGGCTGTATCTAACATGAAGTCTACACCGTCATATAATTCGTATCCTGAACACTAAAAAGTCAGGCCACTGAGAAAGCTTGTGCTATCTTCTTCATGAATCTTTAGTATAAAGCCAGGCAGATTGGATGACTTAAAGAACTGGCTCATTCTGAGACACAGAAAAAGATCAAATAACAGCATCATGACAGAATCTTAGAGCATTAAGTGAATTAAATAATCCAGTGATATAAGTAACTATTTTCAAAAGCATAAAAATGTTTGAGGCCAAATCTATTTTCTCCTTCCTCTAAATCTGAGTTGATTGTATATAATGTCTGAAATCATGGGGTGCATTCTGAATCCTTTATTTCATTTTTTTTTATCAAATCTGAGAAAGCTGTGTGAATGTTAATATGTATTGAATAAATTCTGTGATCACTATAGCACCTTATAATGATGTGTTCCCAAGCTGCCATATCACGGTTGATTATTACTTCTTTCTCTTTGCAATCCTTCATTTAATTTCCATTCCTTACCCCAGTGTTAATATTCCTGACTATTTGAATTCATCTTAGAGTTCATGAGATGCTGTATCAAATGTTTTGCTAAAATCCAAATGTATTACATCTCCCACATTGCATTCATCCACTAATCTTGTAATTCAATAAAAAAAGCAATCAGATTTGTTTGGCATGATTTGTTCTGTGTAAACCCATGCTGCTTATTGCTCAATGGTGCTTAAATGATAAGCAGTGCTCAATGCAAATTTTCTCATTTAACTTCTCATTTTAGCTCAGAAAAGTCTACAGTGTTTTTCTTCATAGATCTTATCCTGGCACATAGTTCATTTCTAGGTCCTAAAAACCAGAAATCAGAAAGAACCTACTAGTTTTATCATGGTACCATTTTTCTCTTTCTGCTTTTATATTACCCATTTCCCTCATTCATTATCCCTACATCTTAATATAGAATTTCATTAAATTTATTATGTAAGTAATCCCTTTAGTCATATTTTTCTATAACATCTTTTTAGGAAAAGTGTTAATTGATGGTAGGGACGCAAGAAGACTATAAGAATAAAATTTATTTCAAACATCTCTATTTAGAATATAGAGTGATGCCTTTGTTATATTTATGCAATTATCCATATTATTCATGTAATGTAATAAAGATATAGTTGTAATTTATTGCTTAAGTCTGAATGTCACGTGTAATGGATGCCAATCATTTCATTTTAACAGATTCTTTCACTTACACTTGACCATAATTTAAATTTATATTATGGATTGAATTGTGTCCTCCCCCCAAAAAAAAGATATGTGGAGTCTTAAATCCAGCATGTCAGAATGTAACCTTATTTGGAATTAGGGCCTTTACAGAGGTAACATAACATGAAGTCATTAGAATAAGCTCTAATCCAATTTTACTGGTGCCCTTCTGAAAAGAGAAACAGTATATAGAGGCGGACGCAGAGGGGATTGGATGTGAAGACACATGAGAAAAATCCAACTATCCGCCAAGGAGAGAGGCCTGGAACAAATCCAATGTTCAGAAGGTGCCAGCCCTGCCAACACCTTGATTTGGGACTTCTAGTCTCCAGAATGTGTGACCATAAAGTCTGCCATTCAAACCATGCTGTTTGTGTTACTTTGTTTCAGCAGTCCTAGCAAACTAATACTTTGCCTATCCTATATGCATACATTGTCATATTGTTTTATTCTCATTATTCCTCTGATACTTTTCTAGAACTTGGGAAATATTATTGCTTTTATGCACATGTACCACATCAGCAGGCTTTAAGGTCTTATAGGAATCAACACCCTTTTATGGAAAATGGAAGAACAAAAAAGGCATTCTATATTCAGGGTTTTTCCCATTCTGAAGATTGATGGTACTATTTTTAGGGACTTTGAGAAAAACTGGACACCAAACAGGCAATTCGACTTCTTTTTAAGTTGCCAGTTACTTAAGGAAATTACTTCTCATTCATTATGCAAGAGCTTGATGGGACTGTAAGAAAGATGTCATCCCCTTTACAGGCAAGGAGTGAGTACACAAACCCAGGGCAAAGTCTTGGGTTCTCTCTCCTGGGTTCCAAATATTGGGTAAAGAGGTGCAAGAAAAAGAGATCCAAGATGGCGGAGTAAATAAACTGTGGTTGCCTCATCCTGTGAACACATCAAAATTACAACTAAATTATACAAAAATCAACCAGGAGAACCATCTGAAGCTTAATTGAACAGAAGTTTTATAATACGCATATAAAGAAGAAGCTACATCATGACTGGTACGAGGGGCAGAGACACAAAACGGGCTAGTGCCACACTCACGTGTGGTGGTTAAAAATCAGGGGAGATATCTTGACCACAGAGATTCCTCATGAAGGAGCGAGGGACCCCAGCCCCGCATGAGGCTTCCCAGCCCAGAATACTGGTGCCAGGAAGAGGAGCCCACAAAGCATCTGGCTGTGAAAAATAGTATGGATACCAACTATCTGGGTGGGACAGAAGGCTGTGAAAAACCCAGATGTCCTATTAAGGGGCCTGTGCAGGTACTCACCCTGGGCTCCATTGGAGGAACGGTGACTCGGAGGGTGTCAGAGGCATATAAGAAGAGACTGAGTGGTGTAACTTTGGGGTGAGGACTGGAAGGACAGTTGCCGTTTTCCCTGTGAGGGGTCCTGTTCCATGAAGCTGTCAGACTGGCACCATCTTTCCTGTGTTGAGTCCCTCCCCAATGCCTATGGTCAAATCTGAATCTGAATTGGTATGGTGAGCTGCGATTGCTCCATCCTGCTGACTCACTGAGACTCCGTCACACCCAACTCCATACTGCAAGAGGCTTTATCAGGGGCTGAAACTTATGGGTGCTGGCAGGTGACAGCAGGCCTCTTAGGGAGCTACTCCAGACCTGGTACTGGTGGCAGCCATCCTTGGTTCAAAATGTGGCCTCTGCCATGTGCCTCCAGGTACTGCACAGCCAGTGACCAACCATGGATTGCTTTGTAGCTCCTACCAGGTACTTCTCTGCCAGTAACAAGCAGTAGCTGGCGTGGGCCTGCACTGGAGCACCTCCCACAAGGCCCTAAAATCAACATACTTGGAGGTTGGCTTCAGATCACAGCAGAGCACCACCCAATTAGCCCCACAAGTGGCACACCCAAAGGGCCATCTCAAAAGGCACCAGACACAGTTGGGGCAAATCCCACTCCATGCAGTTACCCCCCACACACAGCAACCTATAAACTGTGGACGTGGCCAAACCCCACAGCAAATCAGCCTGAGGGTCAATCCCACACACTGATATGCTAATAGCAACCAAGGCTCCAATGCAACAGAAGAACACATACAACCCACACAAAGGACACTCTTGCAGCACCCACTGCAGATGCCCAGGGACACTGTGCCACTGAGCCCCACAGGGCATCTACTACATAAGACCATGTGGCCAAAACCGGCGTTGTAGCCTATCTACTTAACATATAGAAGCAAACACAGGGAGGCAGCCAAAATGCGGAAACAAAGAAATATTTACCAAATGAAAGAACAGGATAAAACTCCAGAAAAAAGAACTAAATAAAATGGAGGCAAGCAACATACTAGATACAGAGTTCAAAACACTGGTTATAAGGATGCTCAAGAAACTTAGTGAGGACCTCAACAAAGAGATAGAAAGCATAAAAAAGAACACCGACACTAAGAAAGAAAAGTCAGAAATAAAGAATATAATAACTGAAATGAAGAATACACTAGAAGGAATTACAAGCAGACTGGATGAAGCAGAGGATCAAATCAACGATTTGAAAGACAAGGCACCAGACAACACACAACCAGAACAGCTAAAGGAAAAGAAAGAATAAAAAAAAAAAAATGAGGATAAGAGACCTCTGGGACACATCAAACATAACAACATTTGCATTATAGAGATAACAGAAGGAGAAGAGAGAAAGCAAGAAATTGAGAATATATTTGAAGAAATAATGAATGAAATGTTTCCTAACCTGGCAAAAAAAAAAAAAGACATAAAGACATACAAGCTCAGGAAGTGCAGAGAGTCCCAAACAAGATGAACCCAAAGAGGCCCACACCAAGACACATTATAGTTAAAATGACAAAGGTTAAAGACAAAGAGAGAATCCTAAATGCAGCAAAAGAAAAGCTATTACCTACAAGGGAGCTTCCATAAGACTGTCAGCTGATTTCTAAACAGAAATTTTGCAGGCCAGAAGGGATTGGCAGAAAATAGTCAAAGTGATAAAAAGAACGGACCTACAACCAAGAGTACTCTACCTAGAAAAGGAATCATTTACAATCAAAGGAGAGATAGAGTTTCCCAGACAAGAAAAATCTCAAGGAGTTCATCAACATCAAACCATTATTACAAAAAATCTTAGAGGGACTTCTTTAAGATCGAAAAAAAAAAAAAAAAAAAAGTTTTTTTTAAATTAATAAAATGGCAATAACTATATACCTATCAACAATTACTTTCCATGTAAATGGATTAAATGCTTCAATCAAAAACATAGGTTAGCTGAATGCATAATAAAACAAAAGCCTTACATATGCTGCCTACAAGACACTTCAGATTGAAAGTCATACACAGACTGAAAGTAAAGGGATGGAAAATGTTATTTCATGGAAATGAAAACAAAACAACAATAAAATAAAACTGGGGTAGCAATATTTATAGCAGACAAAATAAACTTTAAAAAAAGACAAGAGACAAAGAAGGACCCAGTGTTCGCATTTTTGAGTATTTATCCAAAGAAACCCAAAACACTACTTCAAGTGGACATGTGCATCCATATGTTCATTGCAGCATTATTTACAATAGCCAAGATGTGGAGGCAGCCTGGGTGTCCATTGGATGAGTGGACAAAGAGGAGGTGGTACCTATATACAATGAAATATTATTCAGCCATGGAAGGGAATAGGTTCTTGCCATCTGTGGCAGTATGGATGGACCTGGAGGGTATTATGCTGAATGGAGTATGTCAGACAGAGAAAGATAGATGCAATGTGATTTCGCATATGCGTGGAATTTAAAGGAAAAAATAAACAAATAAAACAGATACAAACTTATGGATACAGAGAATATTTTGATTGGTGCCAGATGAGAGAAGGGTTGGAAGTGGGTAAAAAGGGGGAAGGTGTTAAGAAATACAAATTGGTTGCTACACAGTAGTCATGGGGATGTAGAATATAACACAGGAATATAGTCAATAATATTGTAATAACTACTTGGTGTCAGATGGGCACTAGAGTTTTTGGGTGATAGATGGGAGGGATGTTGGGGGGCAGGGTGAAAAAGGTGAAAAGATTAAGAAGTACAAATTGGTAGCTACAAAATAGTCATGGGGATGTAAAGTAAAGCATAGGAAAGTCAATAATATGATAATAACTATGTATAGTGCCAGGTGAGCAGTAGACAAGGGGGCCACTTCTTCAATTTATACAAATGTCTAACCACTATGCTGTACACCTGACATTAATATAAAATAATATTGTCAACTGTAATTGAAAGATTAAAAGGTGGGCAGGAAGGTGAAGGGCAGTAAGTAGTACAAATTTCCAGGTATAAAACAAGTCATGGGGACATCAGATATAGCATGGGGAATGTAGTTAGTAATATTGTTGACACCATGGCATGATGTCAGATGGTTGCTGGACTTATCCTGGTGATAACTTCTTTAGGTATATAGATGTTGAATAACTATGGTGTACACCTGAAAATGCTATAATGTGTGTTATCTATATTTTTTAATACAAACCTAAAAAAGAGAGATGTAAAAAACCAAAGAATGAAATATTCATTTCAGTAGTACTGACCTGAATAAATTTATGATTATTTCCTTCTATTATGATGTTTTAAGCTAAGTTCTTTGTTATTTCCATCAGTTTTACCATCTACGCACTATTCTTCTAAAGCTCCTTTTTCAATTTAAAACAGGTAGTCATGGTGCATTCATTTTCATGAGGACATATCTATAGTTCATAAACCTTAAAATCTATCTAGTTCAGCCTCAACAAAAAACATACAGATGTCTATGTCCCTTATTCCTGTAAATCCCATCATTCCTTGACTGATATATAACATGCAGAAATATAAATATAAAATTTATGATAACAATTGTAGACCACAACAGATATAGAGGGGGGAAAAGGTTAATTTTATCAGGTAGGGGGACGTTTCAGAGATATCTCTCCTGGAGAGATAGTGAGATGATTCAATCACAGAAAGTCATTATTAGAGACTTTCTGATCTAGGGTGCAGGTAAAGTGAATTTATTTTCCAAATTTGAAAGTAAAATTGGGCACTGTTAATAATATGCAAGGATAAAATTGGTGCACTCTCCCAGACACAGAGACTATCTGGGGTAGTAGGGCAGGTAACAACTCATGAGCTTCCTGCTATAAAATTGTCACTGCAATGGACTATTGGATGGAATGGGTCAAGAATTAGAATAACTCAGGATGCTGTACTCATCTCTATTGCCTTTTTAAAACATCATTTGTAGGTTGAGGACAGGGGGCCATTTGTTAGGGTGTGTACCGAGGATAACTATAGCATCTATGAATGGGGCCCCTTGGCTTTGAAAATCTCCCAATCAGTTGGTTTCTGTTGCTTGGAACTGTCAAATACTCATATAATGACCCCTTCATAATACAGTGAGGAGTCCCCGTATGTACGTGTACACAGCAGGTGCACACATTAAATGCTTTTAATCAAGATGCTCAGGATCATGGAAGTCCAGAAGATATTGACTTGGCAGTCTGCCCTGCCTTGATTTTTAGTTAAATTTTCAACATCCTCCTGTATTATGGGCCACATAAACTAAACTTAGTGATTAATTAAATGTTTCTCTTTATAGAAACAGGCATGATTAAACTTAAACAGTCATTATGTGTGAATAAAACTATCCCTTTTCCCCACTGTAACTAGCATTAAGGCCACTTTTTAACCATACTCCTTTTGCATAGATTCTGCGCACTAAAGGATAGAATGTTTCAGCCTAATTATAATATACCACATTGTATAGTTCTCTAAGTATGTGTTAGATTCACATGGATTAGTCTTATTTAGTTTTAGGGCAGGGATCACTTTTTATAAATCTATCGTATCTTCCATAGACTCTACATATTGGGGGGGAGGAGTAATTTGGATGCAGAACATAGTACGTAATCAACTGATTTTAAAGCAGTGTTTAATACCAATTTGTAGAAAATTCATATTTGGCATTTCGAAGGATTAAATGAATGGATTTCCCAACATAAAAGAAATTGAAATGAATAATCCAAAAGCTGTTCTAATATGATGTAATATTCACTCAATGAATCAATCAGTGTGCAGCATATTTCTTCTTTGGAATCTAAATTATCCAAATATTTATTTTCATATTTCTCTATGTTTTGGTTGTAGAAACACTGCTTCAGGGTTTGTACATAATCACAAATTTGAGTTAAAATAAACAGTATATTTTGGGGAAGAAGTCTTTTTTCAGTTGGTTCTATTTCATAATTTGCTTGATACTGAATTTCAGAGGTAAGCATGTGAAATAATTAAAATGACAATTTTATGGGTTATTTGTAACTTTACCTATTTATACCTGCAAAATCAGCTCTTTGTGAAATAAACAAGTAAAAATCAACAAAACAAATTTGGAATGTATCACATTTGGGCCTGGTATTTTCTGAGGAAAAATTAAATATAATAGTAGACTCTTACCTAATCAGATGCTGCCTTTTCAATAATAAACCAAAAGTTTACTCTGTAAGTGAATGATTCTAAACAAGTCACCTTAATTTATGTGATTAAGTACCATATTTCAAGGAACAGATCTTGAAAGGAACCTATAAGACATCTTAAAAGTCACAGATAAATATTCAATTTATTTTAATTTAGGAAGTTCTCAGGGCTTAGACTAAAGATATGGTGAGGGTGTGGTGGAGAGATGCCCAATTTATCTTGCTAGCCTAATTTCACATTAATTAAACACTGTTATTAAAGCTAGCATGTTTCTGATTGGGAATTTTTTTTTCCTTAAAAAGTTATCTGAAATTATCACTGTCTTAAAGAGTTTAAGCATAGCTTCAGTATTGTTGTGTCTTTATAATACGTTAACCAAATTTGTCAATTCAAATAAAAGAAACATGAGTGAAAAAGATCAAGTCAGTTTGACATGGCTTGTTTTAAGGGGCTGTTTTTATTTGTTAACATACACTTAAGTAACTGAGTTATTTCCAAAACATCCAATAAGTTGGTTATCTAAATGAAGTTTTTTTCCTGCAACAATCATTGGGCCTTTGTAGAAATAATGTTTATACATAATGTGCATTTTTCACTTCTTAAATACAACTATTAAACTATGGTATAAAATCAAGGCCAACCATTAATAAAAAAGTAATGTGAATTATTAGAAAGCATAAAGTTCTATGTTTTTTACATTTCTAATTCTAACATAAAACAAAGTATCTCCTGTAGTATTTTTAACAATAAAGCATTATTTGGAAATAATGGTGATGGATGCACAACTTCGTGAATGTAATAGAAGCCACTGAATTGTACAATTAAAAATGATTAAAATAGCAAGTTTTATGTTATATATATTTTACTACAATTTTTTAAATGGAAAAAAATAGAGAATTCAAGGTGTAAGAGTATTTTAAGTATAAAGTAAAATATTTCTGTCAAATTAAAAGGTAGGATAAAATTTTGCAGTTTAAAACATAGTGCCACATGCATTCTTATCTTCTTATTTTATCCCCCACCACATTTTTCTTCTGCCAATAAAATTCACTTTCTACAGGACAAATAGTTTTACTGGATATGCAGAAAATTAAGAGGTATGTAAGAGGTCACAATCCCCTTTGCAGCAATGTGACTTTTTTTAAATTAAGACTATTTTTATAAAATAGTTTCTATGCTTTCAGTTCTACCTTCTACTTCAAAAATCCAGTTGTTGTTTCTTCTGAATCATGTGACTTCAAATCTTCTAGGTTTTAAAGTGTTCTGGGGAAAAGTCATAAAAGCAGTGTTAATTTTCTGAGGAGTTTGATCAGTACATCTGTCTCTGGAGATCATTAAGCTCTATCCCTGTCCAATAGGAAACAAAAAAATCACTTTGATTTCTAAATACTTAAAGACTCAAAATACATACATATACATACATACATGCATACATACATACATAATTATGGCTTGTGTTGGTGTTGTTTAAATAGTACTTCATTTTCTTTTCAGATTTTTCTGTAGACTATTCAAAAATTGTTAAAGAAATAAATTCTAAGTAAGAATGTTTAAGGAAAATGTGAGTCATGGTTACCTACATTTTTAAGTTATTAAAAATTTAAATCGAGAAAGGTGCTAAGTCCAGATTACACAAAGAAAGTAGGGCTTATGAGTTTGCTTGGGATCACATGACATCTTGACACAAAGACATTTTGGTTTTACCATTAGCCTCAGCTTCTCAAAGCCAATCAAGCGATGGAGGCAGTAATGTATGTCACGTTGACTGGCTCATGGGAGTCACTGAAATAATTTCGATAGTTCCTTTACCAAAATTTCTTGCCAATACGGTTGCTGAAGGGAAAGAGGAAAAAAGTATTTAAAGAGAATAGAACATAGAACTAGAAACAGTTTTATCAGGTATCCTGGGATCTGTTACCAGAAAGAGAATCATACTTGATAATTGACAGAAAGAGTACAGACACGACTCAAGTGCCTTGATCATAAATTAAATGATTAAGATGTTACAGATGCTTAGAAGCAAGTCAAAACTTTAGACTTCATCGGTTTTAAAATGTGCCGTCTTCCAGAGTGATCACGATAGTCTAATATTTTCAGTTTCTGGGCTTTTATTTTATATTTAAATTTTGAGTATATTTAATTTGCTATAATCACATAAATTTCATAGCATGTTTTCTTAATCCATAAATATTCTAATACATCCAAGCGAATTAAAAAATTTCTCAATAGAAACATCATTTTAGAATGGAATATCAGTCGATATGCAAAAAAAAAAAAAAAAAAAAACTACCTTACATGTGAATTCATAAACCATAGCTATTCTATGTATACTTTTAATTGAACGTTCTCAAATGATCAATATTTCTATAAAGGCATTCACTACTCTAATCAAAGTATCTCTTCTTAAACTATATTTTTCCATAATTTCTTTTTATAAATCTTTCTAAACCAAATCTTATAAGTTTAAAAAAAAAAAAAAAAAAAGAGCCAAGCCCTGAAAGTACTTGCTGTGTTGAGCAAATTGGGCCAAATTCTTCAGTATCATGTCCAACACTGATAGCTTATGGAAACTTGGCTTTTATGCAATTCTTATCATAATTGCTCAATATGTCCATTTGCTTTCTTTAACTTCCTCCTATTACTTTTACCCAATTACTATTTTTTAATACGTCCATTTCTCCCCTGCCTCATATCAAACTGCAACTGGAAAATATTTCGCACTCATTTCTTTTTAAGTTTTAGGTGTTCTCTTTTAAGATACCAAGTAAGGAACATTCAGATGGCCTTCTCCTCTGTAATGTTTTGTCATAAATTCTGGAAATGCTGCCTTATAGACAAAGCGGCTCACTTTAGAAACTCCTATAATCGAGCCAAATGCTATCTTGGATAATAGATTTATTTCCTTGTCATATAAAGGTAAGTTGACTCATTCTAGAATTGTTCTTCTGAGTAACAGACATATGCTACATATTATTACCTAATAGTAATTACTTGCAGATGTTAAGACGACATAGTAACAACTCACTAGCACCAAATTTATTTTAAAAAATATAATCGGTCTTGGACAACAGAATTAACTGTGCTACTACTCTGTAATTATCACACCTGTGTTTTTTTCCCCTATTACATAATGTTTACATGAAGGGGGATTAAATAATCTAAAAGCTTGATGGGATTACCAGATGCTTTGATGAAATAGATGAACTCTAATATAGAATGTGATCTGTACCATTTATGCAGAATAAAGCAGAGACTATCTCAATGGTAAACAATGTTTTTCAGTAATTTCTAATCACAGTTTCATCAATAGAACTTTTTAATCCATAGGTAAGTCAATCAGTATTTTTACTACAGTGTCTTCCTCTGTGTGGTAGGCTGAATAAAAGCAACTCCCCACTACCACCTCCATACTCATGTCCTGATCATGGGAACGTATGAATATGGTATCTGGCAAAAGGGACTTGGATGATGTGATTAAGTTAAAGATCTTGAGAGAGGGAGATTGTCTTGGGTTATCTGGGTGGACCCTAAATGTAATCACAAGTGTCCTTAAAAGACACAGGCAGAGGGAGATTTTGCTACAGTAGAGGAGAAAGGGATGTGACCATAGAAGCAGAGATTTGAATGAAGCCAGGAGCCAGGAGTCAGGAATGTCAGCAGCCTCTAAAAGTGGAAGATGCTAGAGTGGGATTCTTTGCTGGAACCTCCAAAAGAACCAAGCCCAGCAGACACCTGATTTATTCCCTTTAGACTCATTTTGGACTTAAGATCTCCAGAACTGTAAGAGGATACATTTGTGTTGCTTTAAGCTAATGAATGTGTGGTAATTTGTTACATCTACAGGAAACTAATACAGGCATACCTCAGAGGTATTGTGGGTTCCTTTCCAGACCACCGTTAATAAAGCGAGTATCTCAATAGTGAGGCATAATCTTTTTGCTGATGGACGGTCTTGTCTTCAGTTTGTAAAAAAAAAACACAACACCTTTGAAGCACAATCAAGTAGTGTGCAATAAAACTGAGGTATGCCTGTACAATCTGTAAAAAGTTTCAGTTAAATGACCTCCAAGATCCTTCTATGATTTGAGAAAACTGCTCTGCACTATCAGCATTGTGGATTTTTATTTTTAAGCATTTTTAATAGGCATAACTTAAGAAAAATTATGTTTCGTTTGTTATTTGGGATGTAAAATTGTTTGCTGTTATTTGTCAGTTGAGTATTAGTATGTCATCATTAAGAGACAGTAAACACTAGGGGAGATATTTTAGTTACTCTTACCAAGTTGAAGAAAAAATGTTTAATTTTTAATTGATTTCTATGTTTGAGTAGCCAATTCAGTTAGAAATTCAAAACACAAGAATGTTGCAGAAATCAGCTGCCAGATTTATTAATCTATCTGAAAATAGAAACACAACCAAACAAAAAGTAGAATAAAAATAGAACTTAAAGAAAAAAAACAAAAAACAAAAAACTTCAGATCCATTTCCCAAGAGTGTATAATGCAATGTTTTAAACCCTTCTGTATTGGAAATATCCTTAATGTTGGCCAATTACTTATTTTGTTCAGTGAGTCACTACCTTAAACAGCAAAATATATAGTTTGTCCTTAAATATTATATAATTAATAACAGTTTCTCTTTTGAAACCTTAAGATAACTGATAGCTCAATTCTTCCCTCCTGGCAAACTAGGAGTGTAATTTTAAAAAGGAAAAAAAGAAAAGGAAAAAGAAAAAGGAAAAGAAGAAGAAATAGAAAAGGAATACAATTTTCATTTAAATCATATTTTAAAGACCCACTTTCAATTTTTCCTTCAAAAAAAAAAAAGAATTATCCTTCAATTTCTCCAAATATAACAATTTTCCTCTCAATAAAACTTTAGCTGGCTATTTTAAAACCTGTTTTTTATTCTAAGTACTATAAATGGCTACATGAGCATAGTAGGGTGAAAAAAATGTTCTGATTTTTAAGGCATACTTATTAGCCCACAGTGGGCCTAATGGTATATAACGTATGTGCAGAACAATCATTGAAATCAAAGGTTACACACATCTTGAAATTAGAAATTTTTTATAGGATTAAATGTGAATAATATTTATTATGATATGTGGATTTCCCAATAACTGTTCAATTTAGCGATGTGTGGGAACATGGGTGGCTGGAACATCGTTCAACAATCTTTCCTGTGCCCATCATGAAATGGCTTTCAGGGGTTGTTTTCAAATTTGTGTTTAGAATTTTTTTTTTTTTAACATTTTGCTATAAACTCTTAAAAAAACTGTTGTTCCTCTGGGATACTGATGGACTGAACAAAATTCACTTGTGTTACTTGGCTTGGTTAGCAAGTTATTCAAGAGATACCATGACACCATTCACTTATGGTTGTTTCAACGTGAACGGAACAACATACATATCCTGCTTTCAAAATTTTCTCCAAATGCAAAACAGAAACAAAACAAAAACCTTTGAAACTTTAAATCTTTAAATCTTCTTTCAAACAATCCAATAACATTTACATGAGTGTCAAAACAAGATGATGGATATCAGTGCCAGCACTATGTCATACAGCAACTTCCTCATATATTTTAACAGTTTGTAAATAATTTTCCATTTCACGAAAAGTTACAAAAGTTTCCACAGTTTCCTTAGCAAGCTGAAGCTTACTCTTCATTTGTCAGTGTGCATCAAAGCTGCTTATAGCATAGCATGGCATAAGCTACTTCTTAAGCAATAAATGGTTTGAGTCATCTATTTTGTCCTGAAATGCTATCTGTAGTTAATTGCATTGCTTATAAATGTAATAGTAAGTTCAGCATGAAAGAGAATATTACAGAAAAGACAGCAGCAGAAGCATTAGCATTATCTAATATTTATATATGTTATCAACATAACACAGCAGTAAAAGGTTTAAATGCATATCAGTGGGTACCATCTCTAAAAATTACTATAGTACCTATTTAAGTGTATTGGATATTTTTCTTAAGGAATGCTTGCTGTGTCTAGAACAGCATAATATGTGATTTAGTACAGTTAATTCTTATTGATTAAATAATGTTTTTATGTGCTGAAGGAAGTGAAAAGACACGAATATTTTTTGCTTCATTGTGATCCCAGATTTAACATTTAAATGAAGGTCTCAAAGGACCATGATGTATCTTTATTTAACAGAAATGGGCTTCAAACTTTTTAAATGATAGTATGATTTGTATCTAAACAGCAAGGTGGCACCAGATACATGTAATGCTACTGGCCTGTGACTCAGTTTGAAGCCAGAGTCCAAAATCGTGCCCCTCATTTACAGTTGTATTGATTATTCAACTTCAGAGAGAATTACCCATTTTATGGTTATCCTCTGTGAGTCATATATAAAGCAAAACAAACAAACAGACAAAAAAACAGCAAATGCAATCTCTAAATACCTTTCTACAAGAGGTGCAAAAACAGTTATCTCTAACAATTAAACTGCCATTTACAGATTTCTTTGTACACCTTACACTCAGAAATGACAGGGGAAGATGCCCAAGGCAAATAGTCTCCAAGTGGATATTTACACAATGTGAATTAACTGTACCATAGATACCCAGAGACAATGAACATTTTTTTGTTGTTAGGAAATCAAATAAACATGATATAGCTTCATCATACTTAAAACCTGTAGGACCCCATCCCAAGCCTAAGTAAAAAGTAATCCCCAATGCCCCCCACCCATTATCTTCCTGTTACACAGAATAAATGTTTAGATTACTCCCACCCACCCTCAAATAAAGTGCGCAGTCCATGGCAGACCATAGAATAATGCAACAGGAAAAAGCCCCTTCTTGTGTATTATTATTTTAAAATAAAATACAAACAACAAAAATCAAAGATTCAAGAGAATTCAGAGATTCTCTGCATCTTGCAAAAAGACGGCAAGAGCAAGGAGGCCCTGCTTGGCTGTCACTTGTGTTAATATACGTAGCCTTCATTGTAGGGGTGGGGGTTGCAGCAACCCCCTTCAGGCATGTAGGCCATGCTTTCATCAAAGTGAGACAGCGGCACTGTGTCCTCTTCATTGATGTGACGTTCCATGTCTGTCTTCAGCAGCGGGCGCTGGTTATCTGGAAAGGCCATCGAGAAGAGGGCTTCTGGATCACACACAAATTTGTAGACATATCTCTCTCCAGCCACCTAATGAAAACATGGAAGAGAAAAACCCATCCTTATGTATGGAGCTGGATGTGAACTAGACTTACTATGGTGATCATTTAGAAATATTTACAAATATCGAATCATTATGTTGTACACCTGAGATAAATCTAATGTTGATTGTTAGTTATACCTCAAAAAACAAATAAACAAAATCCCACACATCTTCACCATACCAGATGGAGAAGGAAAGGGAAGGAAAAGAACAAAAACATGGTTTAATACACCAGAAAGGATGGATCAAAGAAAGAGCAACCAAGTATTTGCAGATACACATAAAAGAAAATAAAGGTTTTACTTTGTGAAATAAACTATGGTTCAATTGAGGGAAGTGCAAAACATTGGGTAATATTTACATTTATTCCACATATAAGTGAAAAGATTAGCAGTTTGCATGTTTTAATATAAAGGTAAACTTACATACATTGTTGGGAGAGGGAACAATGATTTCACGCACACATCTCACACTAAAAGTTTTTTTTTTCTTGTTTTAAAAGGTAATATCTATACGTGTAAAATAACTGGACCTTTAAGGTATAGTGTGTCCCTTCTGATATTACAGTTCTGAAATTGTAGAAAACTAAACTTCCAAACCGTAAAAGTAAAACGTGCTGTGTTCCTAATAAGACTAGACTAGTGATTCACCAATTCACAGGGTGAACTATTTTTTTTTCCCCTACTGTGTATTTTCATAAAAAAAAAAAGATGCATACCCTTATTTAAATGAAAGATGGATCAAGACGACAGCATTATCCTGGGTACATCACTTTTAAAAATGAAGGCAAGATGCATTAGACAGAAGTTAAGGATGTGTGTAAAGTGTCAAATTGAAGTAAGAGGTGTAAAAAAGTGAAAGGAATTTAAAGTACACAACGCATAGGAAGGAGAGGAGAAAAAGAAATGTGACAGCTACTTGAAATAAAGAAATGGCATAATTTGTAGGGAACGACATGTTCTAGACTTAAATTTTGAAGAGTAATGCTTTTCTAGGAAGTTATAAACAATTGAGTGAAACAAAGATGGTCCCCCTTCGACCCACCGCCATTAATAAACAACTCCAAGTTTCTCAAAACGGGGGAGGAAGGAGGTGTAAGGATGAATATGATTCTTTGTATTAACTTTGATAGTAACTTTTTGTGCGTATCTAGAGTTCAGTAATTTTAGAAAGGTGAAAATTAATCCTATCCATCAAATAGGCACGGCTAGTTGCTTTTTGATGTGGGGAATAACGAGTTCATAGTTTACTAACGATCTGTATATGTTTGGAAAAAAAGAAACGATTCCCAAAGAGCACTGCTGTTCTGGACTCAGATTTACAATATTTTTTGCTCTGGGTTTTTAACCCTGTAAGAGGAACCAATTTAGAGAATCCAAATAATATGAATACTCTTAGATTTGAAAACAGTCAATACTTAGTTTTTATGAATTTGGATATGTTTCTTAAACTGCCCTCAGTTCCCCCTTTCTAAAAGTAAAATGGGGATGGGAATGGCTCCTTGGAAAGAGCGTCTGTTGTAAGATTGAGATAGAAGTCCCTGGTATACTGCGTGGCAAACAGAGGAGCCTGGCATAAATGTATTCACTTTAATCCTTTATAAAAAGGAAATTAAGTTCATAAAAGTGAAATTGTGATATTACCATAAAAATAAAAATATCAGAAACAAAGCTAAGATGCTGAATCCTGGTTTTCCTATTTATATTTGTTCAAAGAATTTTGAGAAAAAAATAAAATGAATGCTTCTCATACCTCAGAGCCTCAGACCATTTAATAACCTGCTTGGTTTTGTTTGAGGCTGTGGAGAAAAAGGTACTTACTTTAGGCTACTGGAGTTTTTTTTGTCCAACCTGTTGCTATTGGTTATAATTGGAAATGATTTGATAAATCAGTGTGGAATTAAAATGTGTAACATGCAATCAAGATTATAAAAACCTCTTAAGGATTCTGCCTTGACTCACTGCTTCCTTCCATTTTTCTTTTGAATAAACATTTTTAAGACTATTACTATATTTATTGGACTATGTAAAAGACTGCAGAGTTTACAACAAGGGATGATAACCAAAGTAAGGAAATAACAATGTCTTCCATTACTAGAGTTGCAACTTCAAAATGGAAAGTATGCCCAAATTGCAAAGCTGAGATAAACAAAACATGACTTCTGCAAGAGAGATGAATCAGAATAAAACAAGGAGGAGTTTTTTGAACTGCGCTTTAAAAGACTAGATATTTAAATTATGTGTTAAGTTTTTAAATTTCAGAATACAGGGATACTGGAGGAAAATGAACAATTACAGATTAAGCCCCCAAAATAATGATCTATCATTATATCTTCCACAAATAACCACTATTAAAATATTTGTATATACTTTTCCAGGTATTTCTAAATTTTGAAACAGAAGTATACACATGTACTGTCTATAAGGTATAATAAACATTATTACTCTGCCATTTCTTAGTTCTCCCATGACTACTGAAATAATCTGTGTTGTGGTTTATTTTTTACACATTTAGATCCACTTGGTCATTTTTATTTTATTTTATTTTTATTTTATATTTTTATTTTTTATTTCATTTTTAATCTTTCCACTTAATTTTCTATTACATACAACACATATATAAAGTTTTAAATTCATTTAACAAGTGTAGTTGTATAAATATTTTCCCTTACACATTGAAACATATAATTCTACACCACAGTTGATTTTCTTTAAAAAAAAAGGACTGCATAATTTTCCTCTGAATGACTATACTAGAATTTACTGAACCATTGGAGTGGCACATATGTTAACAGATAAAAACAACAATTCAAGACATTCTAGAAAGCACGGATAATGAGGGAGTCAGGAGCAGCAAGCAGAAAGGCTCAACACGTGTGAGGAAGAAAAGTTAACATGAGCATCCATAAAAATTGTAAAAAGCCTTGATCGTTGTGCTAGTTATAAGTAGACTTCAACTTTTGCATGTTTCATAGTAAACGATTACCCTTTCTTAAGTTATACAGCAACACCCCAAAAGGTCAGTCATACATGGCATTTTGCTATCCTATATTAGTTGATGAATAAATACAGAGGGTGCCAAAAAATGTAAACACATTTTAAGAAAGGAAAAAAAAAGTATTAAAATTGTAATACAATGAATTACGCTAGCATTCATTCGATTAATGCACACTTTTGAGCAAATGTCATACTACACATTGCTATCATGTAATTCAATTCAACTTCGAAAAGTAATACGTAGATAACATCTCTAAAAATGTGTACATTTTTTTGGCATCCTGGTACTCGCAAATAGTTTTCTTTGGCAATTAGAGCCTAATAGGAAAAAAATGTGAGGAGCAGCCACATTTGTATCTGCATTTCAACATCTATGCCATTATTTATTTGATAGTATCTTGCCTTATTAATTTATTAAAATAGGAGGTAAATAAATGAGATAACTGGAAAAATAAATAGGAACATGCAAGTGGTGATACTAGTACTAAGAAGCATAAGTTTGAACACTTTTGAGAATATTTAAGACCAGCGATGACATCCTGGAGATAGCCAGTCAAACACTGTGTCTGAAAGCAGAGGTGTGTGTGCTTAGAGATCTTTTAATACTTTTTAGTGCCCTGTGAATGATATCTTTAATGAGGTGTTAACAGTTGAGACACAAAGCCAAGTATGCCTACATTGTGAGATGCACTCAGAGCTACCATTTGTTTGAGACTTTTATTGTGCCAGATACAATGCAAGTGTCTCAAACACATTATTTCATAATCACAACAACTTTTGAGAGGTAAGCACACCACCATTCAGCAGGAGAAGCTAGCTTATCTGTTCAAAAAGGTGATCCGATAAGAAGCTAGCATGCAAACCTAAATCATGACAGCATTTTCCTTTACTGCTGAGCAACACAGCCCAGGGGAATTATTGAGTACCTACTCGATGTGCACTGGAATTAGAAAGATGGTGATGAAAATGAAAGGAATGGGATGCATTTGAAAGGATTTGGCTACCAATGGAAGTGGTGAATGATAGAAAGGGAGGAATTAAAAATGACCCCAGGGTTGGGAGAGAGAAGAGAGGAAAAGCAGGTAGTAAACACTTATACATTTTGAAGGTAAGACTCAGAGACATAGGAAGCAACTGAGAATCTAATTCAGCCTTATCTTTTAAAGTATCCTGGAAGTTCTAACTTCTACCTGGCAAACTCCAGAGCACTGATTTCCTTTCGTCTAGAAAACTCAATAATGCTGTTCTCTCTGTTCTAGTGTTTCATGTACCAACTGGTCTAGTTATTTGCCCCAACTATGGTGACATAAAAATATGCCACAACCGTAACAGTTCATGCCCTCCCAAATGAACAAAAGATGCATAATAAAACTGTAAATTTCACAATGGACACACTGTAAACTTAGTTCACAGTCAAGACAATTAGATTGAATACATATGCAAGGCTGAAGGATGTTATAATAACAAATGTTCAAATATTTTACTTTCATTTATTCATTACTGTCTTCAAAAATGTTATATTCTAAGTGTAATTCATTGTTTTATCTCACTTTTTTAACTCTTTCGCTGCGTTGATTTCAAGGCTTTTTTCAAAATGTGTCAGAAATCCACAAAAAACAACAAAAAAGTTGGTATTTTGACTATTTTATGCATTTAATAACAATTTGAGATGCTTTGCATATAAATGACGTTATTTTTATGTATAAAGTTTCCTATTATTACTCATTCTCGCAAAACACAAAAATGTGGGAAAATGTAGATCTGCTTTCCTAAACTTCCTTTCTGGAAGTTCTTATCTGTACTCACGGATGTAAATATTCATTTGGATATTCCGACTATCGAGGCAAAAGCAGTAAAAAGCTACTTTCAAAGATTAAGGGAAGCTCATTTGAAATAAAACAAAATATATTTCACTTAATTCTACCAACAAAATAAGATCAAATACTTATTTTTAATAAATAGTTTAGGGTGTTAAGCTGTCAGGTATTGAGACCAGGCAAGATTTCAGGCAAGAAAAATGTTTTTCAGAATGAAAATAAGAAATGTTCTGAATGTTTTAGGAATCAAAACAAAGGGAGAAAAGTAAGAATTTGGTTAGAATTGGAATTTATAAGCAAAAGCATTTCAAAATTATATAATTCTTGAGAATAGCAGAATATTAACAACTTCTGGGAATACATACATGTAATATTAATGCAGAAACAACCTCTTTTTATGAAAGACAACAAAGTAGGAACTTCCAGAAAGTCTACTACTTGGTATATCATGTTATTACACATTTGTCTATGATGTCCACAAATTTAGAAAAGGAAAATCTTGTAAAAAGCAAAACCAAGAGCTAAGCATATGTTAAAGTGACTGAAAGCTTGCTTCAGCAATGCAATATGTGGTTTTTAAGTATGACATGCAGATTTATGTGCAACATTTCAATGAATTTTAATGCTGTATTAGCTGCTCACCTTTTGCATGATTCCTTTCTCATAATAATACCGGAGTGAACGGCTAAGTTTATCATAGTTCATAGCTGGCCTGTTTTTCTGAATGCCCCAACGCCGGGCCACCTGCCACCAAAACAGAATTACATTGTAGTGTTAAGTATTAACTTATCAACATATTCCATAGAAATTGTTCATTCATTAATTACATCCAACCAATCCAAAACACATCCAAATCAAAGAGGCAAAAGCTACCATAATCTGAATTTCCTGTGTTCCGGTTTGCTTTTTAAACCAGGCATGCCGTGATCACTCTGAAACATCACAATAGAATTCTTTGTCATTATTGTTTTGGATACAAAATGAAATGGAAATAAGGGAATGTGTTTACAGAGGGAATGAACAGGCTACAATTCACTAAAATGAGGCAAGTTTCCCATTCTGAGATACACTGTGGGGTTTTTTTTCCCCTTCTTAGTTTTTCAGATAAAAACTATAGATTAAGAGCAGCTTAGTGA
This sequence comes from Rhinolophus sinicus, assembly GCF_036562045.2. Lineage (NCBI taxonomy): Eukaryota > Metazoa > Chordata > Mammalia > Chiroptera > Rhinolophidae > Rhinolophus > Rhinolophus sinicus. The sequence continues at coordinate 92,872,083 of NC_133758.1, forward strand.
TCGCTCTATAAAGGTGTTTTTGTGAGGTTATGATAAACCAAAGGAAACAGATATCCTGCTTGACATTAAATAAAAGTGAACAAGTAGCACAGTGTGTATAGCACAGGAAACAGTATACAAATTAATAATCTGGACTATAAATGATTTTCATTGCCTGAAGCAGCATCAGAATAAAATTGTAGCCAATACCAAACTGGGGAATTAAACATTCATTTAGAGAATAGTAATTGGATGCTAAAAATAAGAAGGAAATGGAAAAGGTCACCATGTATATGAGCCCACAAACAAAAATCTCTAAAGCAGAATGTCCACTTTGTTGTTTAGCAAAAAATCATCGGAGCTTTCTATAATGTGGCTTTGGAGGGGCAACTTCTTTGGCAAAGAAAAGTCTTCTATGGAGCTTTAAGAAAACCTCCTTCCTCAATATTTATATATCCCCCCAGTCGCCCACCCCTAACCACCACCCTGGGCTAGCTGAAACATTATACAGACCAGTGTAGCTAAAGTCACGTTCTCATTAATTTCCACTTTTTATTAGTCTGAGCAGAAACTGCAGCTGCCACTCATACCTAGCCAACCCCAAGAGAGCATTATCTAACAGGGTTAGTGTTTTCTTTCATGTCCATGAAATTTCAAGTTGTTGCTATGTCACATATACTAAAATAGAAAAGAGAGATCACGCTGTCTCTCCACTTTATTCGCAATATATTTTCTCCAGCGTATTTTTTTTTCTTTCTTTTTAAAAACACTGATCCTTGAGCTATTTTCTCTCTCACTGACTTGTACTCCCTCAATGAAGATACAATGTAATTTAGTCACATGCATCAGTGTATTTTTTTAAGAGCACAGAGTTGGGATTTAACAGGGACATGACTATAGAGCTTAGCAAACTGTCACCGTGGCAGGTACATCTTCATTTTCCAAAGATAAACTTCATTTTAATGTAAATGTTCTGCGCAATAGTGAAATGGCAGGGTGGCAGTACGAAATGAAAGCAATACTTGTAGAAAATAAAATGTCTTTTAAAAACCTAACAATGGACATTGCTTAATAGATTTGGCAATTGAGCAGCATGTGATCCAGGAGGGGACGTGGACATAGATTATTAATATCTCCTTAAATAAACAATGATTTCTGGAAACTTATTCATTTACAAATGATTTATTTCTAGGAACTCACCAGGATGCATCGAGAAAGTAAAATATTTGCAACAAACTTTAAAAAAACATTGTGGAAGTCTCTGCGAGAGAAAGATACATTTTTTAATACTAGAAGCAGAATTTGACTTAGGATACCAGTGAATTCTTATCACTGTGGGTATTGGTAGACATTTTGAAACAATAAAATATGGTTTTAGAGCTGTAGCAATGTCACGTTCATCGTAAAGTTGAGGGAAACGGACCAATATGCCTATGAGATACAGACAAGCTATACAAGAGAAGTAGGTTCTAGAACTCTGCTGTACAACCCAGTGCCCGTAGGTAACGAACAATACTATATGGTGCACTGAAAATTTTGACGAGAAGGTACGTCCCATGTTAGGTGTTCTGAGCACAGTAAAAAAGAAAGATTGAAAGTTAAAATTAACAATTAGCATAAACAATTTCTAGGATAGTTCAGACCACCCACCAACTAGGAAAGTCCATTCAGCCCTGACATAGGACCCACCAATCACCACGACATCCAGCACCCCTAAAAGCCAAGGTACCGTTTTCAACATAAAGTGGGTGCCATGGTGGCAGTAACTGCCGTGACATCCTTATAATACTCCTGCAAATGAAAACTTTGGTTGGAAGTGAGGAGAGTGAAAAGATGATGGTGCTATAGGAGTCACTCTTATTGTCAAATGAATTAAATAGGAAAATGTAATAGTTCATTCAAGTATTATTCAACGTATTTTTTTAAAATTATGCTTGAATATGCAACAGTAAATAATGGAAACCACAAGCAGGGCCTGACTCTCAGACTTCTTGGTAACTCTTCCACCTTAAACAAGTGTAAATATCATCAAAAACTTCTACCCCGAGTCCATAGATGCTTTGCTATGTTAATAAATGTTCCCTGGAACAATTCCCTCAGATCCATGATTGATTTGAAAATAATATCTCATTGTCTTAAATATCTCAAAAAGGAACAGTTAAGGATGATATGCTTGCTGAAGTTATCCAAAGACATGGAGCGGATAATCAGCGCAGATCTGCAGTCTCACTCAGTATCATTTTAAACTGCAAGAGGAAAATATAAATGAATTGAACCCAAGGGTCATTTCAACAAGGACAGCTTCACAGCCACCTTTCAAGAGTGTGCTGACATCAACCCCCAACGAGCTGCTGTATAATACACAGAGGGTGAACATGGGCCACACAGGCTAAAGAAATTTCAAAAACACTTTCCAAAGAAGACATTTAAACATAAACAGCACCTTCATGGCCTGATGGAAGCAATTGCCACAGTGAACAATGCAACCATCAGAAATGGGATGTTTCATTTTGAACAAAGGCCTTAGGAGACATTTAGTGCGTATCGCACAATTGCCACTGAGTTAGTAGCTATTTGGAAACGGTCTACTGAGTCTGAATTACCCAGCCCTGTTTGACTTTATGAGTCTGCTATAGACAAGGTGTCTAAATGTTCGTTTGTTGTATGGAACAGATGTAATTGTATTTCTTCCTTGCATTAAAAAACAAAAAAAAATCACAGTAATTTACAATTTGATGGAACTTAGTGATCATCTGGTCAAGGCTTCTACTTAATTTGAACTTGATCATCATAAAAATCAACAGTTGCTATATAAAGAATTTAAACACTTGCGTAAGAATTTTCACTCTTCTGAATGGATCAATAATTACTGTCATAATTCAGCAATTTCCCCTAACTTAACAATCGTATGGAAAAACATTAAAGATGTGTTTCTGCTCAACTTTATTTTAATCATACATAGAGGGAAAGAACTGTTTGCTATAAATTCCTATTGTATGCACTCAGTTCTAGCATGAACCAACTCTTGCAATGATTATTAAACAGCACATATTTCCATCATGTTAAAGGGTTTTGAAATGACTTTATGTTAAGGGTTCCTAGTCTCCATTTGTTAGCGCTTCACGTTTGCATTTCTTTCACTGACCTCACTTAAGTACATCTACACAAAAACTAATTTCCTTTGACAAATTAAGCTGTAGAAACATTACAAAATTCAAACACTTATTTAGCCCATGCTAGATAACGGACACTTTCAATTTTTAGTATTGAGCCCTCTGTATGTGTGTTCTTGGTGTGGGCAAGGGAAAGGCAGCCAGATTAATCCCTAGTGTTACCAGTTACTGATATAACCTGGAGAAGACTTAATTGTGCTAACCGGCTCCTCTGTTTCTTATTTCTTTTGAATACATTTGACTCAGATAATCTCTTAAATCTTCATAAATTATGTGACCTTATCTTCAGGATATCAAATTAAAGCATATGATCTGATTATGACTGAACACATGGTTTCATAGGGCAGAAGATTTAAGATGTATAGGCCCATTAGCCTAAGTTGTAGTTGTCCAGTCTATGTGAATCTAGTCACTTTAGGTTCAAAATTAGCTGGGTACTTACTGAATTTTTCTACCTTTCTGGAATGTTTAGATACTATAGTCAGTATGACCAGTTATAGGTATGTTGGCTAAACGCCTTCCATTGCTTTCTCGGCTAATGTAAACTAAAGTTGATTTTAATAATAGCGGAGAAGATGTAAACATTTTGTATAACAGTCACCTTTCTATATGGGTCCAACATGTTATTGGTGGGTTATGCTGCAGTAATAACAGTAGCCTTAAGCCTAAAGCTAGTCCTGGGAGGAAAAAAAAAAACTGAACTGAGTTCTTCAGGAAAATACTCCACTTGTATGTACTTGGGAATGAGGAAGCAGTGGGGGACAGAGATAGATAAATATGTTTTCCATTTATCCGTATTATCTGTATCCGGAGTCCTCTCTCCTCTCGTTTTGGTAATGTCTTATGAATTATGGTGACATTTTAAGCTTCATCCCTACCTTCCAATGGATTCCACATGGCACAGTTGACTTGAAACATGTCACCAACAATCAAAGGGAAACAATGTTCCTGCCAGGTCTGTGTCTCCTGAGAATCACTTAAGGAGTGAAAATTCCCGACTGTGGCCCTTGCGTGCTTGATCCCCCCCCTCCCCACAGTTGTTTCTTCCCCATCCCATATTGCAGAGACTTTAGTCTCTAAATATTCCCCTCTAACCCCCTAAACCAAATCAAAAATGTTCAAATAATAACTGCTAATTTGCAAGAACGATACCTCTATATCCAAAACAAGTTGAACCTCAGCAGACACCCCCACTCTCCTCCAAATACTATCAAATGTCTCCAACTTAGATGCTCCTTTAGAGACTTCCTAAGCCCTGCATTCGTGAATAAAGGTTTATACTCATTTTTTATTTTTGAATATATGCATGCATTCCTCCCTCCCCGCCCCCCCAACTTCTGATTTGAGGGTTTTCTCTAAAGTTTTAAAATAAAGAAGGTACATATTTGGCATGTTAATCAAATATGTTTCTTTGTATTGTGAAATATCTGATTTTCCTAACTAAAATCTACTACTAAACTCACCTCTTCAGGCTCAATCAGTTTAAATTCCATGCCTCGCCCAGTCCAGGCAATGAAATGAGAATTTGAAGGGTCGTCCAGAAGAGCTACCAAAAACTGCCAGAGTTGAAGTGATCCTCGCCGCTGGTATGTGGGTCCTTCCCGATACATTCCTGGCTCTTGTTTGATGTCTCCTAAATTAAAATAAAAAAATTAAAAAAATTAAAGTTTCTATTATAGTATGACACATAAATTTACATTAGACCAATCGCTAAAATGGCTAAACCACAAATACTTTATTGGTTTATATGAAATATAATGTTACCATTAAGTAGCGATTTAAAATACCTAAAGGGTTGAATGTAAACCAGGAGTCTGCACAAACTTACGCACAACTATATATAACATATAAGGGTCAAAATAATTGCACACAGGTGCAGAATAAATCCACAGATGTCATTACTTATAAAAAAAAATTGTATTCCTTTTTTTTCCCCATTGATTTCTTTAAAAACTATAGCATCTAAACATACTTCTTTGCTTTTACTGTTAATGACATTTACTCACTGATCTAAGCAACACTGAGGAGGGAATAATCAATTTTAAACTCTGGGCTTTTTATTTGAAGAAATTATATTCTGTAAGTTACAATTTATAAATATCTCACTGACTCGCACATGACAAACTATTGCAAATTTAAGCTAATTTAATAGCATCTTAAACTCTGAATTAAGTAATCTGCATTTTATATAAATTAGGAAAATCTCATGGGCAATTCGGGGCATACTGGCTTACCATCATCTATTTCCTGCACAACTTCATACTAATACTACCACTTTCTCAACTGGAAACAAAGGAAAATTCTCTCTCATTTTTCTTTATTTCTAGTTTGTACTTCACTTACTTAAATTTAGTTTGCTACTCTTTATCTGAAAGTCCAGTTTAAAAGTGTACACACTAGAGCTTTCTGTAAATCTATTATTTTTCTGCAAGAAAAGTCTGTTATATTTATTTGGCATTCATATAAAGTGCAATAATCTATTAAATAGATTATAGCAATAAAACTGTTAGTGTTGAAATGCTTCTGGTATAAATCTGGTCAGTTATCTTGGTTTTACCAAAAAATTAAAACAAAAACAAACAAACAAAACTCGGTTCATCACTACTGATTATTTACTTGTCTCCTGCCATTTCAAAAATATGTGGAATTGGTCACGATGGGGATTGACTGTCTAGGGCCCGACAACATATCATTGTTAATGCGTGAATTTCTCTTCTCCACTAAAGAAACAATTCAGACAGAATATATTCAATCTGATCGACTCACATTAAGAATGAATTATAAAACAGACCAAATCACAAGTTTTTAAAAATCTTTCCTTTGGTCAGTAGACAGACATACACCTCTTAAAATAATTACAGAAAAAAAAAAAAATGAAAAAAAACAACCCTTTAAAAACCTAAACCAAAGTAAACTTACGGTCAGTAGCTGCTAAAAATCATTATATTATTTTGGTTTAAGCTAGGTCATATAGAAGTGTCTCTTCACATTGATTTCAATGACAGCTTTATTTATCTCAGTTTTTCCTTCTGAGATTTACAAATTTTTCATGGGAAAGCAGCAATTATAGAGACACTGAAACACTATCAAATTTTATAATCTCTAGATTGCTTCTGCCTATAAATGTGACTGATTGAACTGGCCTTGTATGATGAAAAAAATTAACCTTCTGTTACTCTTTCTTCTTGTTCTCTATTCCTTATAAATTGTAAAACTGAAGCTATCTTCCAAAAAAATGTTTTATTAGTGTAAAACTGAGGAGTATTTAAAAGTCAAAGGTAATAAATAATCAAGACAGTTAGCTTCCCTAAACATTAGTATGACTTTGGCCTGTTAGATTATGTCATAATCTTCTCTACAGTTTTGAGCTATTTTTCTTCCTTATATGCCCATAGTGATTACCAAGATTTCTTAAAGCTCACAAAGACTGAATGAAACTATAAAGGTCATTCCAAGAAGTAAAGGCTTTATGCTTTCTCTCAAGAGAAAAGGCTGTAGTTTTAAGAATTGTGATGCTCTACTAATGTTTAAAAATAACATAGATCACACGTCTGAAACTCAAAGCTTAAAATTAGTATCTATTGTAGGAAAAGGCCAAAAAAGTGACTCCTACTAGAGTTTTAACCCTGTGACCTTGAGTTAATTTAGCAATTTAAAGGAAAGCTAAGGAAACAGGTCTTCCCAAGACTTACCATCTTTTGAGAAGTATAAGAGTAGCAAAAATGTTGAAAATAGAATAGTCCACAAGCAACTAATAGAGACTGAGAAGCAATCTGAGCATGACTTTGCTGTTTAAATAACGACAATTAAAAACTTCTGAAAAAACTCAGTACAGCCAGGTTCCCCAAAGTTTGTGCAATTAGCTAATCAGAGGGTCCCTGCTCGTTTCCTGGTAAACAATCAAAGCAGGAAATATGGAGACCACGCTGAAGAACCACTAAATCAATTAACTGTTCAATTTTTACCCAAGCTTCCTTGTAGATGCCAATTTTTGCAACCGTTGTCAAGAAGATTCTGTCTAACTTGACACCCCTTTGAAACATCTGGGACCTTCTCATTGCAACAGCCCATGATATTACAAAAGGTAATGCTTTCCTAACTCCCTTTTAAGCAATTACAAAGTAATGCCACATTAGTAATGAACATCTTCCCAGAAATAACAAAAAAGGACTGACAATTACTAACTAAATGGGCAGCTATGTTGTTCCTGTGTTTCATAATGCATCTTTTCATGAACAATAAAAAGGAAAGAGGCTGCATTAGTCATCTGTGCATCCACAGTAGCATGCTTTCTGTTCTGCTTTGTTAATTATGGGATCAGCTTTCAATAAATCTCGAAAAACAAGCTGCATGTGCTCAGCAGGGCAATGGAAAGGCCCCTCTTATTCTACACAAAGCTCTGCAAGAACGACACTATGGTTATATTTCTACAAATGAGATGTTATGAGACAAAAGAAAAAAGCTTTCTAATGGAGGAAAGAAAAATAATTTATAAAAAGGTAAATTTTTAGCAAGAGCTGAGTGACTCGTAAGTGATGTGCATAGAAATCTTTAAGTAGGGATGTCGACTGTTTTCAAGAGACTGTTTTCAAGATTGCTCCTCTACAAAAATCTTGCAGCACAATGAAAAACCTACCATCAAATTTCTCTGGGACAACACAGGTGTCATCATAGAATTGCCTGGGACCCTTTTCAAACATACAACCTGTGGGTGGAAATGGGACACATTTATTCATGATAGAAATAAGGCTCACAAACAATTGGCGTAGAAAAGAACTCTGCCATTTTTCAGCTCTGGAACCTTGGACACATTATTTAACCCCTGTGTCTCAGTTTTATCAATAAAATGGGGATAATAACAATCCACTTACTTTATAGGGATGTTGTAGGATTAAATTATTTAATATATGCAATTTAGAATAGTGCCTGGCATACAGTGACATATATATATATATATATATATATATATATATATATATATATACACATATATGTCATAGAGTTAGCTATTTATATTACTACTAACCCAAGCACAGAGCTCACCTAATCACTGGCACACCTAGGAATTATAAACATATCATCTCTTTTTACATTTTCTTCCAAGTTTTATTATTCAATGAGACAAGAAGGAAATCAAAGTGAATTACTGATATTTGCCTTGCATTATTACCTTGATGAACTAAAAATTGATTTAGTTTAGCCCCTCCCTAGGAGAAATATGTATCTGGGTTAGGATTCTCATGTTTTTATCTTCAATAGACAAGGTAATTAAAAATAATAATAACTTTCCTTTTTTTTATAAGTCCATAAGAAAAAATGCAAAATAAATTGACAGCTTTTTACAATTATTTTCTCCCCCAAATATCCTTGACTGTGGACCTTTATTTAATTGCTGATAGCTTTAATCACCAGGAGGAAATTTCATACAGTCAGTTTTATTTCACAAATGTATTTGTCTCTATGCTGGGTACATACTAATAACAACAGCATCAACAATAACTGCATTGCATTGTGTAAAATTTTTGGTCTCAAATATTTTAGATTTACCAGCTCATTTTACTATCCTTTAAACAAAGGAATTTACTTCTATTAATATAATTCATACAAAACAACCAATATTAGACCTAACCTAAAAGAATGCATCTAAATCATCTTACTGATAACACAGTATTTACAACATGAACCATGCATACACATATTTTCAGAAATATTTAAATGAGGGTTATACCCAGATAAAAGTATGTTTATTCATTACTTTGCAGGTATCAAACAAAGTCCATTAGATCAAAGCTTTCTCACCATGATTACCATAACCACGTCCACATTAAAATCTCCTTCTCTTGGCCTCTTATGTGAATTTCCACTCTTAACAATTACTTGTCCAAAAATGTAAAATCCAGGGTATTTAAAGGCAAATGTATTTAAATCTGCTGTTTTATTTCCAAAACAATGACTTAGGGCTGTAAAGCAAAATTGAAAATTCCTCGAAGATACATTTCAGTACTGAGTAATAAGGTGGGGTAATCTATAAAGCACATGTTTTATTTCAGGAGGATGTGGTTGTTGCCAAAAAAAAAAACAAACACACAGACATCTACTTTTCAGCTTTTTATATGCACAAGACACTCATGTTAACCACCAAATGCAAGATATAATGACCTGATAAATCTTCCTTTTACTTTAAAAAGATAAAGTTTAAAAATAATGGTTTAGGGAACATAAGCAATGTTTCCCATAAAATATAATGATGAAGCGACTGCATCCTTGGGATGTGTGATGATTTTGACAGGTATTTATAAGGAATTTCAATAATGGAAAACTTAACTTCTGTTCTGCTGGGATGAGCCAGGAAGCCTTCTTGCCTCATATAAATCGAGTGGCAGCTAGGCACTTCTGAAAGAGGAAACAACAGTGGTCACACACAGTCTGGAGCTGAAAACATGTTGTAACAATGGACAGAGGGCAGATAGGAAAGTTACAGAAAGTGACATGAGTCTCCATGAGGGAAACTTGTCAACACATAGTGAACATTTCAGGCAGGGCCCACCTAAAAATGCAAGAATGAGTAGTTGATCATGTTGTACCAATTCTCTTGAACAGGCATGGGAATTCAAAGTTTTATCCACGTCAACTATGCTAAAGGTTGTTGGTTCTACCTACAATCCTACATGAATGTGATGGTATCTTTGAAACAAACAATTTCATGAGTTAAAATATATTTCAGGCCATTTATGTAATAAATTTATATACCCTATGGCATCAAAGCAAAAGTCAACAAAAGACCCCTTCATAGTTTATTTCATGAACACTGGATAAAATCATGAAAAGATAAAATCGTTAAATCTCTTAAAATTACTCCAGCTCTTTAAGGTAATTTTTTTTTTCCCTAGATAAAAAAGCATGACTGGCTTTTCATTTTGTTAAGTACACAGTTCCAACTAAAAACCAATGAGGCTATAAAACAGAAATCCAAAAATTTCAGCAAACACTATTATTATCCTAAGAATGGGGCCTTTCCTATGTGATCTAGTTAACTCATCACTGAGAAAATAAACTTGGTTAATGATTAAACTTGAGTCATATTGATGGCTGTGTATTTGATATGTTCAGTAGCTTAGAGGAAAAAAGGACAAGAAATATGGATTACAAGACAAAATATTAAAATTCAAGTCCTTCGTTCACTACTAATTAAGCTACATGACTTTAAACAAGCCATTTTGTTCACTGTTTCTATTAAATAAAGGGTTTGATCAGATGTTACCTAAAGTCTACTATAGTCCCAAGTTCTTTGATTTTGAGTACAGAAGTTCACTCATATAATCAGAGGTGGATTAATAGTGAAACCAATGAGGTTTAAACTTTAAGACTCTTCACTTGCATGAGTCCATTCTGAGGCCCTGAACCTAAATTTGTATATAGAATTTCATTTTCTTTTCTTTGAGATTCCCCAAATTTTGTAAGTTTTAGGTTCCACAACCCTGACCCAAAGCTGCATGTAACATATATAGTTTCTATAGGAAGGTATAAATATATGTGATCAAATTAATTCTAATTTCTATATGTATTATTAAAGCTTTTTAAATAACATATACAAAAATAAATTTATAAAATGTATATGAATGTGCCATTTCATATAAGAATATGTCCTCTGCCACCACTTGGAGTAAGCACATGACCTAACAAGTAATGAAGAGCATTTCAATTAATTTGAACCTAATGTCCCTTATCTCTTCTTAGCTATCCATCTATGGACTTTCATGCTATAATAGATAATGTGGCCCAGATGTCATTTTTCTTGACCTGGAATGTTCCATTTTTAAAATCTGTCTTATTTATTTTTAAATTTGTGTTGTGATGAATGTCAACCAAAATATGAGATTTCTTTTTTCACAGAAATTTTATCTTATGTGGGTTTGTCAAAAATATCTTATGGCAATCCATAATAGCAAAAACATTTGAAAGTATGTAGGAGTCAATAGCTTACAAGTTGAAAACAGTGTAAAATTCATTATCAAACATTTTATTATACCTCGCCTTCTTTATATAAAGTATTATGTAGTGTACATTCTGAACCTACAAAAGCAGCGTGAACCTTGTTTCCTCATATCAGAATTTATAATAGGTGGCAATGTAGTTGATCTTCTGGGTTACCAAATAGCTAGCAATCCATTTTATCCCAACATTTTAACCAATGGTACTTCAACTTAATTTTTAATATTATTTTGACTTATTACCAGGGATAAGGTCCCTCAAAGCAGCTGGGCCTGAAAGGGACAGTGTTAATGACTCTGCCATCAGCTCAGCAGCTGCTTAGAGGCAAGCATTTAGTTGTACCAATGTTGACACCCTGCTACAAAATACTTTTACTGACGCTGCCCAGCTGGAGTGTAGCTGTAAAACAGCTGGCTGGCTCTGGAGGCAGCTAGAGGAAAACATATAGGCTAAACTCTATTATATATAAGCGTGTGACTAAATGTAGTCTTTCCTCCCCAGAGGGCGAGAAAAAGAGAAAGAGAGGAAATGCAAGCTTTTCTGAGAAACCCACTATTCCAAGTTGAAGGAACATCTTATAAAAGTGTTCTAACACAAAATAAGCATAATCCTGGAAAGATAGACATTTGACATCAAAGATAGGATTTGATGGATAATTTTACTTATACTCATGTATCTTCTGAATGGGTTGATTTCTTGTTCTTGTTGCACTTACTCTGGAATGTTTATTAATCTATGATATTTAAAGTATACTGATTTAAAATACACAATGAATTAATGACATAATAAAGATAAAGCCAGAACCTCCATTACATTTCCAAAGGTACTTGGGATCTAAGTTCTAAAAAATAGAACTAAATGGCAATTTAGGGGGAAAAAAAATCATGAGAATATAATTGTGTCTTTGCCAGTTCTTAATACTATTTATTATAACCCAGAGTGAATAAAATTAACATTTAGCTCTTAAAATTGAGACACTGAGCTAGCACTGTTTAAATCCAGTCTATCTTTAAAATCAGTATCTTTCATACAGTCCAGAGAAGCCTGAAAAAATATGGCTAATAGGAGTTTATTCCCCTAAAGTAACTAAAGTCATGTTATCCTAAAGTGATATCAGTTAATTTATGACTATTAGAGTAGGTCAGACTCTAATCAAATTGTAGAAACATTTCCAAAGTGATTATTCAATCAAATGACTAACATGGTTAATTAGGAGCCATAAACATTGCTCTGAAGTTCATCAAAGTAATGACTTGCCCAGAAAAATTACTGTTAATTAAATTGCCTGCTGCTTTCATTTCTACCTTATCTAATAAAAAATCTAGCCAATGAAGTTTGGCATTACATTTTAACTTTTGCTAAATGCTCATCTAAGACCCAGCTAGCTAAGCGGTGACTTCAAAGGCAAATGTTTTGTGGAACAGCATGGAGGCATTGCATATGTGTTCACTTATATTTTTTCATGGAATAAAATTCAGCAACAATGATGAGCTGCAGTTTAACCTATGCACAAATGTTACTATGACAGCATTTTTGCATTGCACTCATCTATAGATTATAATCTTAGGGTTATTAGTATAGCCCAGTATTACAAACGTGCATCTTGTCATTAATTAGACCTGGTTTTGAATCTCATTTATGACATTTTGTGGGAGTAGGACATTTTGTTAGTTATTTAACATCTCTAATTCTCAACCTTCACATATGTAAAATGGGAATCATCATAGTGAAATCCTTCAAAGGGTTGTTGGGAGGACCATATGGATAAATGATAGATAACATTTCACCCCATATCTTTAAATAGTGAGGATTCCATATATAGTAATTATTACTAATAAAATAATCTATTTTTAAGTGAACTTCACAAATATTTAAACAGAATGAACTACAGTATTTAAAACTAGAAATAATTATACACATCCAAATTATTTTGTATCTTGATTTGCTGTTCCTATGCCACATATCTATTGAGATAGTTAATTTGTTGCTCATTAGTGCACTTATTCTGTAATACTCTTCACAAATCTACTAACCTGTGATATTTAAAATGTATCAATTTTAAATTCATTAGAAATGTATTATTTCTGAGTTTTAATTGAGAATCTCCATTTCATTTTAAAAATATTTGGAGACACCTCTTTTTAGCTTCTTTTTATAGTATCACTTCTTGATATTTGGTACTAAATAACCTTGGTTTAAAAAGTTTTAAATTCTATCTGTAAATCAAATTATGTAAATTCAATTTAAGAGAAAGGATTTTTTATTATTTTGAAATGTACAGATCAAAGAGCCCTACAACATGACATTAGTACTGGGTGAAATCAGCTTGCAGAAACTGAACTGCCTATAATTTGTCACAGATGAGTTCATGGTGATGAAAGCTGATCTAATATACTGCAAAAATTCAAAGCAGAAAAGCACTGTTGTCATTTGAATGCACTAGTCAGAGGAGGAGGGAGTTAAGAAGAATTGTAAACTAACACTCCAAGTTACCCAATTTGATTAGTCTTCATCTGTAGTAACATTGTTAAAATTCTCTTTAAATTAAGTGAAACTAAAAAGTTGTCCCTTGATTTGCATTTTAAAGCCATATTGGGAAATATAATACTGATTTGGGAAATTTTACCAAGTGTTTGACCACAAAATGTAGTTTTAAATTTGCACATATACTACTACTAGGCACTGCTCTGATTTGCATATCTGCTGCCTAATCACAAAGAATGAAGGTTTTCCTGAAGGGCATGGTTTGCCTAAAGTTTCTAGTAGCAACATCAGGCCAGATCAGAAAAAGATATTTATCACGACTGTTTGAGCTATCCCTACAATATGTTGAAATTGTTATCAAATAGTATACAAACCTGGATATATTTCAGATAGTAAACTCTAAACATGGAGGGGGAAAAATAAACACCTTTCATTTGATGCTTCTGGTTACACATCTATAGCAATTATCAGTGTGATAACTTAAGAGTAAATCTCTAAAAGTAAATGAGAAACCCCAGCAATTCAGGAATAAGTTTGATGTTGCATTTTAATAAGATTTTGCTTTCATATGCATGTCCAAAGCAAGGACAGATTGAGTATACACTTGACTAACTATTTGAGGAGGTAATATGACAAAATCAAGCGCACCTCAACTTGTGTATTATATATGATAGCGGGAACCTTGACACAGTAAATGTCCAGAGCCAAAATGTGTGTGTGGACATATGCTTGCTGAAATATATGTGTATGTGCATGTTTGTATTTCAGTGTATACATAGGAGTTTTAATAAGTTTTTTTAAAAACATGTATCTATTATCTAAAGAAATATTGAGTAGTATCAAGAACTAGTGACACCAATCTCATTCAAGATAAGCATTATGGCATATCTTGCCTAAGTTTCATCTGTGCTAAACTTCATACTTTACTGTTTTGTTCGTTGTTTTCCTCATTTCCTGCAATCTCAGGTAATGTTTAAAACCCAAAGATTTTCTAGAGTACATAAATAACATGAGTTTTATGAATATGTGTTTAAATGCAAATACATTCACATACATCCTAGTATAGCATCCTTTTGCTCTGCTATTTGCACGTGTACATGAATAGATTTTATGTAGCTAAAATTTTATAATGCTTCCTGAAAAGGATGCAAATGGGAGGGAATTTTTTATTCTCACATGATCTCTCTATTACAGATCAAATCTAAAAGTAAGCAACTCTAAAAATAAGGCCCAGTATTAGTATGTCTGAATTCATTTGAAAAATAAATGAATAAGTATGAAACCAAAACAGTTGAGTTTTATAAGGCCTATTTGTTGTCACTCACAAAAGCCTTGTTTCCCCGAAAACAAGACCTAGCTGGACAATCAGCGCTAATGCGTCTTTTGGAGCAAAAATTAATATAAGACCCGGTATCATATATTATATTATATTATATTATATTATATTATATTATATTATATTATACCCGGTCTTATAGTAAAATAAGACTGGGTCTTATATTAATTTTTGCCCCAAAAGATGCATTAGAGCTCACTGTCCAGCTAGGTCTTATTTTCAAGGAAACACAGTATAACATCTTAGTCACTGAATCTCAGGTGAAGGCAGGAAAAATTGGAATTTGTCTGAAATCTTAAGAAGAAAGTGATGAATTTAGTATTACCTCATTCACACTTCGATGGAATTTTTTTCCATTAGGATTGTAGTAAACCATGAATATATAAAACTCCAGAGCTATCTATCACTTTCACCACAGCTCAGGTGGATTGAATCTACTACTGTTGATAGACTTGGAGGACAGAAAGAGAATGTGCCCAGCATAGTATTTGCAAAATTAAAAAAAATAAAAATAAAAAAGTAATGCAGTCATCTGCATTCAGATGCTTTTAAAACTTAAAATCTATGTAATGTGAAAATACATAAATAAAAAATTAAACAAAAAACCTTAGAGGCTACATAATGTGAAATAACAGTGTGGAATTTTACCTACAAAACTACAAGCATCTGGGGTTTTTTTGGGGGGAAAGGGAGGGCAGTGTTCTATACAAATAAGGACCAGATTCAAACACGATTAGTTTATTTGATCTAATAGGCTCAAACTTCTACAAGTTTTACAAGGCTGGAAGGTGTTATTAGAGTTAAAAAGTTGAAGTGATAGGAAACATAAGCACAATTGTAACTTTGACTGTTTATTAGATAATGTTGTACTCTGACAATTAACAGATGTTTGAAAAAAAATACAAGAAAAGATGCCTTTAGCTGCCCAAATAGGCCAGAAAAAAATTCTAAAGAGGTGGAAGTTTTAATGTTGAGCTTCAATACTGAATCATCCACCTTCTGGACTCTACATGATTTGAAACAAATGCATCATGGGTTGCTTTGTCCTCTCACTTTCATCTCTCCTTGGATCACCACAACATTCAGACGATTTATTCTACTTGCTTTGTACATGAAACTACTAGTATTCAAGAAGTTCACTATGATTGTTTCATTATCAGAAACAACATAATAGTACAGTTATCATGTTTGCCTTGCACAACACAATCGTTTAAACATAAGGATATGTCTCTTATTTTATTATCTCCTCTAGTCCCAAAAAGTGTATTCATAAATATTAGAAATAAGAACGGCATCTTATTCAAACACTTGCAGTCTTTGAGGATGTCTCTGGAAGTCAAGATAAAATTGGAACAGAATTCCTTTATTATTGCCTCTACCAGTAATGCTATATCTGTAACTTTACAAACATAACCATATTTAATCCTTATAGAAACAGAAAAGTATGAGAATTATTTGGCCCCTTTCATAAATGAGGAAATTGAGGACAAAAGAAGTAACAAAACATGCTCAGTGTGACATAGATAGTAAACAGACATCAGGCCCAGGAGTCAGTATAATATTTTCAGTGTCATACAAAGTGGGTGGTTTTATTTTTTAATGCTAAGAATAACAAAAACATGTGGATGAGGCAGTGAACTGTGAGGGCCAGCACACTGAAAACAAGGATCGTCAGAATGGGGCAAAGATACTTTTCTAAATTTAAAAGAATAGTAAATAAATCACAACAATACATGCTGTCAATCTTTGGGTTTTGTTTTATTTGTTTTTCACATGTATCTTTGAATATCGATCCTTGTAAAATTTTCCAGAATTAGAAACAATTAACTAAAAAATTCATACACACACACACACACACACACACACACAACACATGATAAAAACAATCATCTATTTAATCTGATAATAATTCCTTGAAAAGGTCTAAATTAAGTTATTTATATGCTAGGTAAAATTATTTTATGAAACAAAAAAAGTCTTGTCCTCTAAACTATTAAATAGTTAACCCTCTTATTTAGAGAAATCCTTTAAGCGTAAAAAAAATTATCTAACTATATTCTAAATCTAAACTTTAAAAAAATAAATAATATTTATCTCCTCTTTCCTGTTCACATTCATGAAACACACACACACACACACACACACACACACACACACACACACACAAAGGAAGAGATCCAAATATGCACCCTTAAACTGTCTCATTTAATTGTAAATCTTAGTTGCACATATAAAAACAGTTATTCATTTCATCCACTTTCAAAATGCAGTTCTGGGCCTAAGCATCCTGACTGTTTTCTTTAAAAAGAAACTAAAATTCTCACACTATAAAAGTACTTTCTCCTCCCCCTTCTAATTCCCTTTTTTCAAGCCAGTACAACTCACAAGCAGATTAGCCCTCCCTTCCCCCTTTCCTGCCTGTAAAATCCAAGTTAGACAAACACTGTGTGGCTGAAATGACATATTTGAATGGAATTCAGACCCACCAGTTCCTGTTTATGTTTCTGATTTGAGAATGTTGTCTTCTCATTCACTATACATTAGGAACGCTGCAAGGCCATAAATAGTGTCGGGTTACATGCAGGCAGGACCAATGAGCATTAATCATTACTTCCAGTCAACTGGCAAAAGCAGCAGCTGATGGAACACTACACCCTTCAGCTCTGTATAAATGAACATTCCAAAGAGTAAGAGAGTGAGTGTGTATGCGCGTGTGTGTATGTGTGTGTGTGTGTGTGTGTGTGTGTTTCCTTTCAGTCTCCATTTTATGAATGAAACTCCAGGCTCTATAGAGTCCATTCATGTAAGAGAAATGCTTACGGATCTGCCCCTAGGGTCCAATCCATCATGGGGAAAACTGATGTGATTGGTTTAAGACAGCCTTCAGCCTTCCATTACTGATTTAAATGCAGTCCCTGTCCATTTGACCTGTGTTAATGCATAAAGAGTAAATCCAGACCGTAGTCTCAATTCTCAAATCAAATCACTAGCCAATGCCACTTACTGTAACCGTAGATTTACAGCATATTTAAGTATTTCTTAGAAAAACTGACAGAGTGGACCAGAGTACTGCTTTGGGAGATTTGCTATTTTAACTCATAAAGGAATGAGGAAAACCCATCTGAGATACACTAAACAATAAAAAGCAAAGTCAAATCGTAAGGCCTATCCATGACCTCTATTGTAATAACAAAAAATCAATTAGGAAGACATCACTGTCACTTTTCACAATTGAGGCACCTAAAAATCAGAGATCAAGTGATCCACAAATCACTGGTTGAGTAAAAGAAAATTATCTTTGGATGTTAGAAACAGGTAAGATGTTAACATTTTCTAAAGGATCAATAGCTCATTCCTTTAAATTCCAAAGTGTTTTTTCACTTGAATTTCTTGAAGCGATAAAGTTAGGAGGGTAAATAAATGAGCTGCCATGTTTCAGGAGAAAGTGTGGGCTAAGCAACTGCTGCTTAGTAATGGCACAGGGCAAAGGCTCGGCTTTTGGTAGTGTTATATATCAGGTACAAAAAGCCAAAGTTCATGGAACCATAACCATCATTATCCTAGAAATTACTAAAGATGGTTATGTTTAAAAATATTTACAGTTTTGAGGAGGGAAAAAAAGGCTATGTATGATAAATTATGGGACTGATTTGTGAAGAGTCAGTCCTATACTGCACACTGTTAAACATACACATTTTATCAGCCATCTGTAATCTGATCCTTCATTCCAGAGGAAAGAAAACACTTCTCTCTTCCAGTGAACTGAATCCATGTAGGAAAACAGTTGCAGTCAAAATCCCTATATATATCTCTAAACTATTTCTCACAGGATCTTCACCATGCCTGTAGAAGGAATGAGAAGGAGAAACATTGAAAATGCCTAGTTTTTGGTTTTAAACCTATGAAGGATTATCTACTACGATGTTATGACAGTTTATCTTCTAAATTTGTAATATCTAGTAAATAAAATGGCAGAGGATAAAGTTACTACCATATTTTGGAGTTCAAAATTGAAATACTTGACACAGCCAGATGTGGAGGTGATAAGGGCTCCTCTAATCTACCATCCAGAGAAAAGATGGAACAAAGCAAGACCACTGAAGAATAAACACACATAGAATTATGAATTCCTAAATAACATTTTTTAAAGACTTTAGAAAAATTCTGTATTCTTTTAGGAATTACTTTTTACAGTGATTCAAACATACGTAAATGAAAATGAGGAAAAGAGGCTAAATATTTTCAAATGTAATATTTCGTATTTTTTTAAATTTAAATTATAAGTATTAATCATGGGGCTTTCCACTTTGGAAATGACAAGCTGCTAGTTTATGGGACTAAATGTTCAAAATAAATATCAGGACCTTTACTTCCACTCCCTTTTTGCCATCTGACTTTAATTAGCATTTTTTCAAGTTTCCTTTTGTAATCACTGTATTCCTTGTGTTTCGTGAACAATATTTTTATTATTTATGTGCAACTCTATTTCCAAAGGACATAAGGAAATTTATTAGAATATATGCATGAGTTCAATTTCCCTATAATATATAACTCCTCTTATAAATAAATAAATATATACATAAATACATAAATAAAAATTAAAAAAAATAATATGCCCTAATGACAGAATTTCTGAGATATTGATAAAGTAATAATAGTAATATTCATAATGGTAATCATTTAGAGGTAAACTTATACTGAGTAATTTTAGCCTTCTGACTTTTTAGAAATTTTGTGCAAGTTGAGTTAGTTGATTGAGGCCCTGACAAATCATGCCCAAAAACATAAAGCACTATTTATTTATATTTCTATGTGGCTGATGAAAATAACTATGTTCTTGCTCTGATATCCACTGATTTCATCCTAAAACTTTCACTGTAAAACCATATTATACTACTCTGCCATAAGAACAGATGAAATAGTGCCATTTGCAACGACATGGATGGATCTTGCGATTATGCTAAGCGAAATAAGTCAGACAGAGAAAGTCAAGAACCATATGACTTCACCGTTACGTAGGAAATAAAACAAAGGAACAAGACAAACAAATAAAGAAACAAAAACTCATAGACACAGACAATACTTCAGTGGTTACCAAAGGGTAAGTGGGGAGGGACGTGGTAGAAGAGAGTAAAGAAGGTCAAATATATGGTGGTGGAAGGAGAACTGACTCTGGTTGGTGAATCCACAACGTGATATATAGATGATGTATTATGGAATTGTACATTTGAAACCTATATAATTTTACTAACCACTGTCACCCCAATACATTTTAATTTAAAAAAAAGAAAATGTATCTGCTAAATAAAAAATGGATATGTTTATAATTGAAAAAAAAAAATTATAAACTCTGCAAGAGGAATCCCCCAAGCAATGCTTATTAGAAGTAACATTAGGAATTACTTCCCTACTTTCCATACTGTTTGATTAAGATGTGTACCCACCAACACAGCAAAACACAGAATAGCATTTACAACATACAAACTTCCTCTTTTGTCATTTCAGAAACCCATGAGTATTTAACTCTCTTGACTAAAGTGCCAGCTTGGGCCTACATGAGTAGCAGGTATACTAGTCAGCTCTGACAGACGAAAGTTACATGTATTCCCAGTTTTAACCTATTTAACATGAGGAAAATATTTTTCAGTATTTATTTTATCATTTCTCAGTCTATACGTAAATTTTTGACATGCTAAGGACAGTTATTCTTTCTCTAAATTTAAAGTTTTGTTTACTGGCCTTCATCAAAGTCCCAAAAAGTGTGTGGGGAACTTGGGGGGGGGGGGGTTGTTTGGGTGAAGAATTAATGAATTTATAAATGGAAGATAGAAAAGGGCCATCTTATTCTTCCAAATGAAAACTTTCCTTACATCTGTTTCATACATTGCAGTCTCTCTTAAGCTTCCTGGTGAAACATGGATTCAGCTGACAAAAATTTAAAAAGACTACTTTAGTTAAATTTTAAGCTATCAAGCTATCAGGGGTTTTAACAAAGAGTGAAGTCCAATAAGAAACTTCAAACAAACTCAAAGTTCATTTAATCAAAGAATTTTAGATCTGGACGGGCCATTAATTTACCACTTTCCTTCTAATTATTAATTCAGCCATTTCCAGAAAAACTATTAGGAAAAGTCACTTCCTCAACAATCTCAAATCCTGACAATATATATTTTTTAAAAGAAAATAGAATGCAATGCTAAATATCATTTGAGGTCCTATATTTTCCTATCTTTCAACAGTGAATACCTAACAATTAACCTAAAATTTGGGGACCATCTAATGTGAAATGTACACCTCCAGATTAGGAAAAGCATATCCTCAGTCATAGTACAGATGCTTTTGTTGCCCTGGATCATATAGAGCTTTCAAAAGCCATAGAAAAATATTTAGTCCTAACTTAGAGAACAGGATCAATAATGTATGTAACTAATAATGGGTTAAAGTACTTATTTGGACAATTATATAGAAAGACTGTGAACTATGCATTAAACAAAAACTAAGAAAACCTTGGTTCTAGTTTTGGCTGTTTCACAAAACATTGATGTTACTGTTAACTTGATATAGTATATGTTCAACTGAGATTTGGATAAAGAATTTGAATAGGTAATCTCCAAGAGCTTTCATGAGTTTAAAGACTGATAATTCTATGACTCACATTTGTGCCAATTTCCCAATTTAAAATAGTGCTAACATTTGTCACAGCATCAATATTACATGCCTCCAAATGAAAGGAGGCTGCGTCAGTACCCACAGGAGTAGCCACAAAAAAATAAAACTAAATTAAAAAATACAAACACATTTTCTTCTGGAAGCACATGTCAGCTCTCTCCTGTACCCTCTACTTCTGCCTCTTTTCCCCAAGCTCAAGACAAGCACTTCCCCCTTTTTTTCATTCCAGCAACAGTCTTCATGTCCCTGAAAGTTCTTTCACCTCTTCACTCTCAGCTCTCAGATTATTACTCTAATTCAGGGGTGTCCAAACTTTTTTCAACGTTTTTCACGAAGAGCCATACGAAGTAAAATACACAAACAGCCGGGCCACTCACTCGAGGTGAAGTACGTATTGCCTCACCGGGTTTATTTAAGTAAACTAAATATATTTTTGGAATTTGCTGCAGGCCAATTAACAATGGATCATGGGCCGCAGTTGGCCCATGGGCCACAGTTTGGACACCCTTACTCTAATTAGTTTAAAAGATGCCCCTCGGTTGTAAAATTTTAGTTTCATTTGCCCACCAACCCTTTAAAATACTGCCCTAAGCTATCAAAATAAATAAGAAATAAAACAATAACAATAATAATAACAAAACAAACACAAGACCAACCAATCAAGTAGCACAATTCTAACAACATGGCGTTAAGAATACCTCAAATAATTGTCTCATGGGGCATTCTGGACCTGCAGAACCTCATAGGTGAGCATGAAATAGGGAAAATAATCACAATTTTATGAAAATGGAGCACTGCCTAAGGTACTCCAAATTAAGCATTCAACGCATATTCAACTCTTTTTATGTAGTCAGTTGGCCCTAAGGGCAAGAAAGAGAAAATTATGTTGGATTCAGGAAAAACAACCAACCAACAAAAAATCTGTGTACTGCTTGGTGCTGCACCATTAGGTTACAGAGTAAGGGAAAAAAATAATACTAGATATAATTGGACTAGTTTGAATTTAATAGCATAGTACAATCACGATCACATTGTATAGGTCCAGCAAATTGGCTCCAGCTATTGATGTTTTATCTCCTCAGTGTCTTCTGATCCAAGTGCTTTTTTTTTCTCTTTCCCTGAATAAAAATTTCTACTCTACTAATATTTTGCATTTTTTAGCTTAAATATTCAGCAGTCGAAATTGCATTCCTGTAATTATAATTATAACTAATAGACCTTCCATTTCCCATGTCATAATTAATGTCAGGCTTTATTAGAAGTATAATCATGCTGCCTTTTCACTTATACAGCTTCTTTTATTTTCACAACATTTACATTGTTATATTAAATTAAGCAATAGAGTTCTGATGGCCTTCCGAAAGGACAACCTTTGATCACAGATGCTGAGTAAACTGACTATGAAACATTTTTGACATTGTTTTCAAATCACATAAAATATTTCCTAATTGCTCTTTGTTCAATATCAATAAGTGAACCAAGAAATCAACGATTCAGTGATAAATACATTAGATGTCCTATAAAGTTTACTTAATGTGCCGTCAGCAAAGATAAAAGAACTAATGACAACAAAACAAAATATCTGGATATCATACTTGTTGACTCCAATGTATGACATACAGAGTCGCGCCAACTTAATTGCTGCAATTTGGTGGCACCATGTAGTAAAGTACATTTTGATACCCACTGATTAATTTTTCATAAGCCTTTGTTTCACTGTTATTACAGTTCTTTTAGATCACATCCAGAAGACACTATTTTACTAGTCAACTATTCAAGCAAAACAGCACTGTATCCTATGGGCAATATTAAAATTAGAATTCAAAGGTGTTGTACAGCTTTAGCAATTTGAAATGTAATTTAGAGGGGAGGAAGTTACATAAATTAACAGCTTCTCAAATATTCTCAAGTATTCTACAAGGTATGTGGTACGCTTATCAAAGCGATGCCCTACATACTTTTAAAATAGGATACCGGAACTGTTATGGACTGAATGATCCTGTCCCCACCATTCATGGCTGAAGCCATAATGCCCAATACAATGGTATTTTGAGGTGTGGCCTTTGAGAGGAAATTAAGGTTAGATTAGTTCATGAGGGTGGGGCCCCCAAGGTGGGATTAGTGTCCTTACAAGAAGAGGAAGAGAGACCAGAGCTCACTTACTATCTCCTTCCGCCATGTGGGGACACAGTGAGAGAGTGGCCATCTACAAGGCAGGAAGAGGTTCCTCACCAGGAACTCAATCTGCTGCCACCTTGATCTTGGTCTTCCCGCCCTACAGAACTGTGAGAACTAAATTTCGGTTGCTTAAGCTTCCTGGTTGATCATATTTTATTATAACAAACTCAGTTAAGACATGGGCTATGCTTTTGAGGTAATAAGTGACTGAATCTGTGCTTTTGAGGGTCAGACAATGACTGACTGGAGTTCCTATTAGTGTGACCCATAAATAATGCAGTTAAATCTTACGGCACCAGGTCCTATTTTTTGCCATCATTGGATTATTTAAACCTCTTCTTGTTTGGACCACATCTTCTCACAAAGTTATACATCCTCAACACCATGTTACGGGGTTTTTTTATATATAATATAAATATAAGGAATATATATGTAACCACACAATCAAAAAAAAATGGCTTCAATGTTAAACATTTCTAAAACACACAAAGAAACTTTTTAAAATGCTATGCTCTGCAATTGCTTTTGAGCCACTTATTTGAGCTATTTTATATGATTTTCATGTAAAGTTTCTTGAAACCATGGTGAATTCAAAAAACTGAAGCAAAGTAAAATATGGTTTGGAGAATAAGAATAACATCAGTTAACAGGATTTGAAATTTACAAAGAAAAAATGAATCTTATCTATAATAAAGTGCATTGTAATTCAGGGCTCTTAATTATGGACATAAATTATGGAAAACATAAAAGGTCCTAAACTGAAACCACTAAGGTACATTTCAGGATAGTCACCAAATTACAGGGTTTGGGGCAAGCATTCAACTAAAGGCCTTCACACCATATGTTCAAATGTTTTTCTTTACAAACAAGACAAACAAACTAATACATACGTTGTCTCCTACCATTCCTTGAAAATATATCATCACAACAACCTGGAAGGCTGGGTCAAATCTAGAATTTGGGTAAATCTCTAAGATTAGCACTGGAATAGGATGGTGTGGAGCCCACTTCCAGCCTTCAGATCCCCGCATACCCCACTTCCTGCCTTTCTTCCTATCATTCAACCCCTCATTGTGCCGTACCATGGGGTCCTGACATGTAAGCATATGAGACATCAAGCTCCCTCCTCACCCTCTCACAAACAGACATCACTTAGCTGTCTCCTTGAACCTAGAGGCACACACAGGTTCAGTGTGCTCTGCCTTCAGAAAATTAGGCCACGGAAGAAACTGCTCAGGCCCTAAAAGTGGACTCAGGGCCTGCTTGGCAAGGAACACATGGGTCTTGGGGAGCTGGTGCACTTTCCAGAAATGGAGGCAAAACCTCTGAATGGGTGATTCCTTTTAGGCCTTTGAACTTCTTGCCCAATGAGGAAGGGTGGCTAGAGGGAGAGTCTCAGTTATAGGGCCCTTCTTGCCAAGCTTTAAAGGGCAATTCATAATAAATCAAGTAATTTTATGCAACTTGGAAACTCAAGACCCAGAAACAACACTCTTTCCTGAAGTAGAAGTGACACAAAAACTCAGCAGAGTTTTTCCTAGAGAAGCCATAGTTCTTTCATAAAGAACATCCATAAATCTGTATCTAAACAAAAGAAAATTACATTGTTTTCAAATATTCCCAACTCCACAACCATCTATTGACCACAGTCACAATGTTAATATTTTGCAAATACATGGTGTCCCTCTTGTAAGTATTAGTTTTTATTTCATACAAAAACAAATAAATAAAATAAAACCCTGAGATATTTGAAAAGCAGACGCCCTGATTGTGAAATTGTAACAGGAGACACAGCACAAATGAGTTAAGTAATCCATCTAAGGTTTCAAGGTCAAATTTGGTGGTAACATTTGCAATAGATTTAAGAGTTTCTTACTTTTAGGAAAACTCCCTTTTCCATGCTGATATACTACTTTGTGGGGCCATTCTGGCTCAGTGAGCCTCCAGCTAAAGCTCTATGAATAAACCATAATCTTTATTTTTGTATTTTTCTCCTAATATGTAAGAATCTTATTTCTGAAACCTTGGAATCTTGCCACCAATAAAGGAAAAAGCAAACAGTTATCAGTAATAAGTGACCCCGTATAGAAGAATATCACTTTCTTTAAACACAGTTATTAAATAGTGAGTGCTGTAGCAGCAAAATAGAAAAAAAAAGCCAGAATCCAGAAAAGAATGATACTGTTATTCTCTTGGGCTGAGAGTGTGCCTAATTTTACAAATTGCACTCTTCTTTGGACTGGTTTCATTTCTAGACACTATTTCAACCATTGGCTTATGCCAAAATGGTTTGATTGTCCCACCCTTCACATATAGACAAAGATTTAAAGAAGGGGTAACATCAGAAAGATTGCACACACACAAAATGTCAGAAGCCACCCAGTCGGATGCCAATACTAATCCAAGTGACAAGCCAGTGAAAAAAATGTCTTACATGTAACTTAAAGCATGGGCCTACCTGAATCATATGCAAAATCTCTGGGTTCCTGTTTAATCATCAGAGGCGGGGGGAAGCTTTGGCTGGGCGCACCACCAACCATGGTGTTGTGTTCATACACTGGGTCGTGGTACTCCTGCTTAAAGCCTTGAGGTGGGAAGGGGATGTTTGGCTCAGACATCTGCCGTTGGTACATAGGACGTCCTTCCCTCGGCATTGTCGGCAAAGGAGGAAAGGAATTACAGGGTTCAGAAAGCTGGCGGCGAAATCTGGGAAATAAGAGAGCATGTTTCAAATAAAACAGTAACAGGGAATACTCTTTAAAACATTGGTATGATTTATAACTGTTTAGTTGATGAACATAATACCAACTGACAGGAAGTGTAAATCTTTAACGGAGACTAGATTTCTCCCTCTTAGGTCAGCAGCACCTAAGTGCGTCTTAATCATAACATGACTTGTGTTCCCCCTTCTAATTAGTCCTTTGCAGAATCATTTGGTACATTACAGCAAGTTGAAGGTGTGCTTTGAGTAGGGCTGGGAGAGCAGTGCACTACTTTGACGAAATACATACCATAACAGTAAAAATACCCAATTCTAAATCAATTGAATCATTTTTCAAATTTCCATATTAATAGAGGTTCTCAAACAATTATATACTAAAAAAAGAACAGGGAAAAAACAGAAAGAAGCTGATCTCAAACTGCATCCTCCATCTTTTAATTCTGTTACCCAAATAATCAACAAACAAGCAAACAAACAAACCCCAACCAAATAAAAACCTGCTTATTGGTTTTCATTCCCTCACCAACAGTTAATGAGGAAACAAGAGAGGAACGACTCTCTTCTCAAACGGACAGGGCTCTTAAATCTTCAACAGTGTTCTAAATAATATGGTATTCTAGTGATAAATAAAACTGTGAAGCAGAGAGACTAATCCAAGCTGGCTTTTAAAAGACCATCGCTTCACTGTCAAACAGTAGCACACAACACACTGACTTCCAAAAGCTTCAAAAAAAAAAAAAAATAAGATTGATAAAAATCAGCTTAAAATATACAGCAGCCCTTGAAAGATGGAAATGACACATATGTGTTGCATAGGTTTGGGACAGGTCACGCTGTTAGGAGATGAGGACGTTCTGAGGCCTTGGCAGAAAGCTGAAAGTAAG
The DNA here is from genome assembly GCF_036562045.2 of Rhinolophus sinicus. Lineage (NCBI taxonomy): Eukaryota > Metazoa > Chordata > Mammalia > Chiroptera > Rhinolophidae > Rhinolophus > Rhinolophus sinicus. The sequence goes on from NC_133758.1 coordinate 92,899,500, forward strand.
ACTTGCTGCTCCTTCCTTCTTGGTTGGTTATACCCTGTAGTGACTGGCTAATCATCATAATCGTTGGGTTCTGTGTTTTTCATCCATAATATCATTGACCTACCACAAAGATATGGATTCATTAAAGATTTAAAAGTGCTCTAAAAATGCCCAGGAGTGTTTAAAAATAACCTATCAAACATCACTGCGAGCTAATATAAGCCTGTTAACTCCCTTCCCCCACACTAAACGCATTCTGGAGACTTTAATTTGGAACGTTAACATTTAATTTTGATAATGTTAAATGAAAATAAAGTAAAAGCTAAAGAAGTGCAAAGCAGTTGCTTTAGCATTTCTGAGAACACTCCATCCTGTGTTTTAACCCTCGCCTCACTGGCTGCCCTAGAAAGCAATGACATTCCACCTACACCTGCAGAAAATAAGCTTAGAAACTTGGATATTGCAAAACTGTTAGCCTTGCTGGCACTGCATTCATATCCCTTCCCTTGCTTATTTCATTAGTCAAAAAAAGAAACAGAATTTATCATTAAGAACTGTCAAGGAGTGAATCAGAAAATTGTAACTTGAAGTTAAAATAAGAAAGCAGCTCACTTGTAAAGCCTTAACAGGAAGTTAACAATACTTATACCAAAAACTTTAAGGAATCAGCCATTTGTTTTTACAAATCAACCTGATTCCAGTTGGTACTTGCTGAGGACCACATTATATATCAAACAGACATGCTTCATAGGAAGCTACACAATGTTGGTGCCATTCTTATGAGCTGCCAACCAATTATAAAGAGAAAGTGACTCAAGAAGCTTCTGAAAGAGAGCTAAAGATAAGGAGAGCATGCCGATGAGCTCTGGGATAAAGAAAAACAGCATATAAGTGGTGGGAAACACTGAGGAAAAAGAGACAGGGCTCCTGCACAGTAGGTTCAGGAGAAAGTGCCAAAGGGCTGGCCTGAGGAGCAGAATGAGCCTGAGGAAAGGAAGCAGGGTGCAGCCCAGTTGGCCACAAAGCATTCCCAGAGTGAGGTGGGGTGCCTAGGCTGGAGGGGGCTATTTGGGGAAAGGATCTGTTCCCAGAGCAAATTTGCCATTTATAACTGAGGGACTGTCATTTGTTGGCTGGAGCCCTCCAAGAAATCCTCCTCAGAAACATACGGCTCCAAAGATTTTCCTGGGATTGGCCAGCTGGTACTGTCCTCAAAACACAATGGGGGGCAGTGGGAAAAGACCCTGAGCTTCCCTCTTACAGTTCCGGACCGGCTGTTCTCAGTCTCAAATATTTGACTTCAAGTAGAGAAACTAAAATGGATTTGGCTAAAGCATTTCAAGTTAGGTCACCTAAAAGCAGGCACACTGCTTGTTTAGCCGTCACCTTCCATAAGAAATAACTACTCTGCATAAAAAGCAAACCCTGCAATCTAGAATTCCAGCACTCATTTGAAGAGCACGAAACTCAGGTATCAAGAACTCTGGGAAGTCACCAGAGTGGACAAAATAAAATTTGCTTTTTTGTTCATACTTTTTTTTCCCCTCTTAGCCCCGCACAATGTGCATCTGTTTAATGACCCACCCTGCAATAAGATTTCTTTCATCTGTATTTACAAAACTGTTTACACAGATGCACATAACCATTATGCTCTGACAAGGTCTTAAGTCTACAGGGTGAGAAGGGAAAGATAATAGGAAACATTTAATAACTAAAGCAAAAGAGGACTTAGTGATGGAAACAAAGGAACAGCTTAGTTTCACATTGGAAAGAATGCTTTCATCTTATCCCTTCACACCAAAAGAAAGTCACTGAATTTGAGATTGGGTCACATTAAGAACTTTTAAAAAGCAGATTTGAGTATTCCCTCATTTTCAGCAAGTTGCCAGTGGCACATCTTCCGGTTTCCTCTGCTGATCTAGAGAATTCCTTCACCTGAGTTATTTTTATAATGGTGTGTCAGAGCCAGGTTGCACTAGCTTATTGTTAAATTTTCAGAAATGCTGTGAGTCCGTTGTTAAACAGCCATTATTAAGAAAGCAAACTATGTAAATTTATAATTATATATATATATATATATATATATATATATAGACACAAAACAAATTCAATTAATACTGAAAACTCATAACTTCCTACTTATTGTACTATATTTTACTACCAATTATGATCTTGAGGTTATGACTGAAGTATCTGTATGGTAGAAATACTACACAATGGTGTGCTACTGCACATCTCTTTCCAATTCCACATTCAAGGTTGTCACATTGGTAACTTAGAGTCAACCATGGGAGTAATAGTTACAACACAGATTCACCAAATGCTACATATTAGGTCTTTTGGATTTTTCTCCCATAGAGCCTGTTGTTAAACATTTACCAGCACACCACTGGCTCTATATATAAGTACAGGGAGAGGGGGAAGGAAGGATGCTCTATGTAATCAACCTGTGTTTTAAGTTGTATTAGCAAGACCTCTAAAGGTCTCCCAATATTTGATTTAAATGTGAGTTAACTCATCTCTAGGAATCAAGAATTAATTACCCACCACAGCATTCTCCCTAGCTCCTCGCTCTGGTTCTTGCCTCACTCCTTTCTAAGTAATAATAATGTGGTCTCTATTGCCTTAACTTTATACTCTCAGTGTCCAGGGTCATGTATCTACTGACATTAAATATTCATCACTTGGAAAGGATGGAAAATACTTTTAATCAAATAAGTTCTGTTCTGCAAAACTGTGTATGCCATTCAATATAAGGTAGAGAAACTAATTCCATAAGCCACCTACTAAAATTAGTCTAACTTTATAGAACAAGTACACACATATGCTCATAAAAATGGGATGATCTGATTTAAAGTTTAAGTGAAGCAATTTAATTCAGGCAAAGCGAAAGGGAAATGTTCAAATGTCAGTATATAGATTAATTTTCCATTTTAGCAATACGTTAAAATGTTTATAAAAGGAATATTTATAAATGACCTTCTCCACAAATTACAACTATAGATAAAGGTCTTTCTAAAATTATTTTTCACAGATGTGCAAAATTAATATGCTCACCTTGAATCGAGTATAGGTCATAGGAATTGGTAATAGTAATTTCTTCCAAGAATACTAAAAAACAGTTTTCACAATAATAGGATTTGCTGTATACCTGTGGTCCATGGGGTAGCTGCTGTCTTGCATGGACTGCGATGGAGGCAGGTGAGCTGGGAAAGCGCGGTCTGGTTTTGGAGTATGAGTTGAGTTTGGAGATGCATGATGTAATGGGGACACTGGAGTGCTGGATGGTGTTGGGGGGTTGGAGGGCCTCATTCCCACTTGTGGCTTCTGATCATAGGCACTACCCAAGGAACAAAAAAGAGAGAAAGACAGAGACAGAGAGAGAAAAAAAAATTTTTTTTGTTTCTTTGGAGCAATTAAAAAAAAAAGAAAGAAAAAGAAAATTCTAACCCAAGGAAAGAAAAACATTTTAGCCTTAAGTCATAAGGAAGTTAGAATTTTATGTTCTTGGTTTTTGTAATTCTAGAACGTGCAATCTTAAAAATCACCACACACTTAAATAGAAAGTAGGATACTTAATATATGACTTGGTAACAGCATAAATATAGAATGTACATATTTGTAATACATACAAACAACTTAGTATAAGGAAAATCACTGCTTATGAAAGTGTTATTATTTCCATCTGTTCTTGGTATGTCTCCTTGAGCAAATTGCACAGACCTTTTCTACATCATTAAATATTTCTGGTATAATTCTTCTATATTAAATTAGATTTTACAACAAGAACAAACACCAGTTAAATAAGATGGAGATCATACCTGGCTTGACATTATGGAAGAATTTTAAGGAGATGCTGTTGCCTTATTTTCATTATTTTCATATAAAATAAATGATGCTTGGCATTGACTTCCTCACATGGGATAATAAAAATCAATGAGGCAAATTAAAATCCCTATGATATATTTAAACATTCTTGGAGTATAAGAATAAGTACAAAATCATAATGTTCTTAAGAACAAAGCCCTATTGTCACAGTCTAACTTCTAAACACTCACAAATGAATAAGGTTATTTATTATGAATTTCAGTTGATTTCCTATGTGTAGCCTTTGAGAATGTGATTTAACTTGTTTTTGTAATCTAAATATTTTACTAAAAACAAATTTTACTTAAATTTCCAAACAAAAAGATATTTCTAGGTTATAATACTGTATTTCTTTGTAAAATAAAAAGCATTCATCAATACATACTTTTATTTAAAAAAGGAAATTTTTTTTTTTTGCATTAACTTATGTGATAATTTATTCTGTTGCTCCATTTATACAAGAGAATTACAACCAAGTGCAAAAATACTTCACAGAATTGAAGGAGTATGTGCTGCATAAGTCTAGTCTTGCCTTAAAGTCAATAGTATTAATATGAAGAAGATTATGTTTGGCTCTTCTTATTTTCTTTACCAATATTTCTAAATGAGAATCTACTTCTTTTATAAAATGGTTCACCTCTCTCAACCCACCCCACCCCCAAAATAAAAAAACATACATCTTTTGCTCTGGGACATTACTTTGTCCCCCTATGAAATGTTGTATTTACAGTTTGCATAGAGAAGAATATAATCCATATTTCACTGTGGGAATTATTGGTTCTCAGGGAGAACTTCAAAATATTCAGGCAATTCCTCTACTGTTAATTTATGGATGTTATATGTGTCACACGAGGTGTGATCAGAAAATATGGTGAATACTTAAATTTTTAAAAAATATATATATATTATAGTAAAAGACACACTGCCGTTAATCCCTCTCACTTCAAACACACTTATCCCATAGTTCTTGCCACCTTCTGAAGCAGTTCTGGAGTCCTCTCTCGTGAGTTCTTTAGTTGCGCTGTTGTGGCTGCCTTGATGTCTTGAATTGACTCAAAACATTTACCTTTCATTGTCAATTTGACTTTAGGGAAGGGCCAGAAGTCGCACGGTGCCAGATCCAGTGAATAAGGTGGATGAGGACACACCGTAATGTTTTTATGTGACAGAAGTTCCCATACCAGAAGTGATGTGTGACATGGAGCCTTTCCGTTGTGACCAAAGAATACAGTGAATGCTGCTGCCGAGTGCCATCCAACGGAAAGACAGGTATCTTCAATTTGGAAGCGGCGTGGCGAACCTTAGTAACAGTGAGTGACAAGTTTCATCTTGTTCACTGCAATCAGTCAGATGTGAGCTACGGTTGAGAATAGGTGTGTTTTAAAGTGCATGGTAAATCATCCTCCATCGTGACAATGCTCAGTGTCATGCATCACTTCTGATATACAATTTCTGTCAAATAAAAACATTACAGTCTGTCCTCATCCGCCTTATTCATTGGATCTGGCAATCAGCTACTTCTGGCTCTTCCCCAAAGTCAAAATGATTTAGGGCATTGAGGCAGCTATGACAGAGCAACTAAAGACACTCACGAAAGAGGACTTCCAGACTGCTTCAGAAAGTGGCAAGAGCAATGGGTTAAGTGTGTTTGAAGTGAGGGGAAGTATTTTGAGAGGTATTAATGGCAATGTATCTTCTACTGTGATTTTTTTTATTTAAACATTCACTGTATTGTTTGATCACACATTACATATAGCACTAGTTATTTCAGTCACATTTCTGATCAATGCTGAAATGCAATGACAATTCTACATTTATTTGGTTCATTAATTTAAAATTCTTTAATATATTGAATAATTATTCTGTGAACACATAACACTCTTAAGGAGAAAATGCAAAACTTAAAAACAGTATAAAATAAAACTTAGATTGATCAATATTGTTTTATGTGAAACAACTATGCTTTAATAGTTAGCTTCTACAAGACATCTTTGGTTCTACAAGATAGCTTTTCTATAAAAGCTTTGTAGTTTTAATTGAACTGGCTCGTAATTTCAGACTCTGGTAAACCTCCTAGAAAAGCAGATATAAAAGACAAGTTTGCAAGAATAAATAGTAATCAAATATGCAAGTACTGTTCAGCTTCCAAGAGACTGCACAAATCTAAGTTTCTTGAATCTTATATATCCTGGATCTAGAGAGTACCAGCAGCAAACATATGAAGAAATAGAAGACCTCTTTGGATAATAATGTATTACAAACTTGAATCAACGTAACTTATAAAGCTGCAAATATTTGTAATCACATTTTTAAGTTTCCAAACTAACTCCTTTTAAGAACTACGTGTTTACTATAATTGAGAGTAATAATACTCAATATGCAGAGCCAACTTCTTCCTTATGCAATTAGAGGCCAATATGAAAAATAGCAGAATGCAATTTACTATGAAGGGTTTTTAATGAACATATATGTTATCAAATTTGACAATGTACTTTTACTGCTCCACCCTTTATTATCAGAAGGAACACTGGCTTTTTAATACATAATAGCCTCTAATAAGCCTTATAAAATCCTAACTTTATTGCAATTGTTCATGAATGCATCTTATAGCTCATCTGCAAAGCCTGTCAGATAACTAATGTACTGCTGAGACCTGCCAAATGTTTCTTTTTTTTTTTTTTTCCCTATAAACTCTATCTAAAGTGCATAATGCATTCATTTTAATGAGAATTTTCAATAGCTACTCAGGCCAAGTAAGACCCTCTTTTCAAGCCCAGGATACATCACTACAGTAGGAAAGCAACCAACAATGTGGATGAAAAATACTGCTTAAAAATTTAATTACAATTACATTATTATTTTATTATTTTTCATTAATAATAGTGAAATAATAATAATGTGTGATCAGATGGTACATGGTTCTTTGAAGTTCTGCTACACATATTACCTAATTAGCTTGTTATATGCTGAAGATGTAAGTCTTATGAAATATGACTCAAGATTTTATGTTATTCCGGACTTTTTGTTTCCATAAGAACCACCATCCTCTATATATACACCTGATTGCTTTACCTGACATTGTACAGGCACTTTTCTCCATAGCTGAATTTAAAGGGCTGTTCTTGACTGCAGGCAGAGCCAAGTTCTGAACAGGGACTGTGGGGTTCTTTCTTGATTTTCAGTGGTAGGCCATGAAAAGCCACTAGAAACAAAACAAAAATACCCATAAAAATGAAATGCAGTTAGCAATTAAAAATATTAACCTGACCTACTTCTCTTGGTTAAAATGCCATTAAAACTTCATATTAACTTACATATATAAAAAAAAGTCAGATTTGATGAAACTTCATGGAAGATTCTGGAGAAATCTCTGTATACTCCTTTTCTGTTTTTGCTAAGAAACTATTTGCTTGAACGTGCTCTCATTATTTAAAGTGAATCACTTATAATTTGCTTAGCTGATACCAATAATACTAGAGGCTCAGTTTTCAGAAACTACATTTTGAAAACATTTCAGAAAGATTTCCAGTGATTAAAGCAGAAAAAATACAACTGGTTATACAAGAATTAACGGAAGATTGGAACAGAGTTTTAAGCATTACTGAAAGGAAAACATCTCAAATCCATCAATAGTAATGGTTTAATGGAATGATAACTGAACTAGGCGAAAGAAAATCCAGGTGCAACTGATGTCAATTTGGTAACATCTTTGAGTCAAATGCTCATCTATAAAATAGAGAGAGAAGTACATGCCTACCTACCTCCCAGAATTGTGAGGAAGAAATGTGCGAAATATGTGAAAGTTGTCACATGTAATCCACCATACAACAATTATTCTCCATCAAATGATATTTTGTCCTTTTTCATGTCTTATATGTGATTATATTTATTTACATTCATTAATGCTTAATATAATACAAAGAACATATAAAATATGAAGGCTAGAAGACATGTATATTTGAAGAGAACCATAGCTTTAAAAACAATAAATACCATGTAGTTTTTTTTTTATTTTTGTATATGAAAGTGAAAAAATAGCTATTAGAGATCTTGTCAGAATAACTGAAGTTTTACTATAAACGGAAAATCGATAAAAGAATAAAGCAGACATGAAAATGGATTTTATTTTTATGTATAATATTCACAAGTATGACTAATCAAGGGATAAACATAAGAAGTACACACGTTCTAGAGATTTATAGTAACTACTATAAAAACTAGAATTAAAATAAAATATTAAGTCTGTATTCTATAAAAATGTGACAAGAGAAACCTTGTAGTTTATGATACCATTCGATCTTGATTATATTATGGCATAATAAACTTGTACCAGTCTGAATGTTATATACAATTTTAATATAAAAATTTGATATCAAGAACTACTAGCTACAGGAAAATAAATGCTATTTGTTTTACATGTACATAATTTTGACAAAATTGTTCAATGTTACTCAAAAGCCATCTGAAACATCATAGAAAACAAATTTGCCTAAGAAACAAATTTCACCAAAATCAATTGTTTAAGGAAAACTTAATAAATAGTAACAAAATAATTTTACTCGGTGGTCAGTTTAATATCTGTAATGTGTGTTTAATATACCTATTCACTGTAGAGAGTAGAAGAATAGAAACAAAGGGAAAATTACACGTCTTCATATGCCAAGGGTGTTCATGTTCATTAACTTTACCAAGTCAGAAAGTTATAATGTATTAATCATTCAGATAGGAGAGATTTAAGAACCTCAAGAATCAATTATAAGGACTTGTCAGGGTTCTGATTTGAACAACTAAGTAGAGAAAGAAAACTTTGCAACAAATAAGACATTTGGTGTTAGATATTTAATAAATTATTGTTAATTTTGTTGGATGTAATAATAATGGAATGGCAGTTGTACAAAAAAGGTTTGAAGTTAGAGAATCACAACGTATTTCCAGAAAACAATAAGGTATCTGGGATTTTCTTTAAAATAGTCTAGAAAAAATGATGGGGGATGATGCAAATTAGAAAAATGTTGATAAATGTTAAAATCTAATTGATGGGTAGATAGAAGTTCATTATCTTATTCTCTGCTTTTATCTACATCCCAAATCTGCAGGATGAAAAGTCTTCATAATGTGACAAAAAAAAAAAAGAATTTAAAGTCATATGTATAAAAAAAATTATCTTCCTGTGTGTGCATCTACTACTTAGAATGACAAATATTGTATACGCAACCATTAGCCACATATTTGTTGCTTTCTTAACAGATCATTTTAACTATTTATTACATCTTTGCACATATACAGAAAATGTGGATACTCAAGGTTAGCACTTGGGATTAAGTTTTAAGTTCTATATTTTTCTAAACAACAACAAAAAAAATCAGTAGTAACATATAAGGAACTCAATTTGTGATTCAACGAAGTAACAGATTATTATACCTGAGAGATCAGAACTAATTTATAAGAATAAATTTGATAAGACCAAAAGAGTTAAATATGCAGTATGATGCAAAGTTTACCACATTTGTCAAAATGTCCAGTATATCAGAGACTAAATGTCTTTGGGACCATGAGGTAGAATAAGATTAGTGAACAGGACACAAAAATCACTAATCATATAAGAAAATAATCTGAACAGTAGGTTTCACTGAAATTTAAAACTTCTCTTTATCAAAATACACTATTAAGAGTAGAAAGTAAGGGAGCCAGCCCGGTGGCTCAGGCGGTTAAGAGCTCCGTGCTCCTAACTCCGAAGGCTGCCGGTTCGATTCCCACATGGGCCAGTGGGCTCTCAACCACAAGGTTGCCAATTCAATTCCTCGACTCCCCTCCTGCAAGGGATGGTGGGCAGCGCCCCCTGCAACTAAAATTGAACATGGCACCTTGAGCTGAGCTGCCACTGAGCTCCCAGATGGCTCAGTTGGTTGGAGCATGTCCTCTCAACCACAAGGTTGCTGGTTTGACTCCCGCAAGGGGTGGTGGGCTGTGCCCCCTGCAACTAGCAACGGCAACTGGACCTGGAGCTGAGCTGCGCCCTCCACAACTAAGACTGAAAGAACAACAACTTGAAGCTGAACAGAACCCTCTACAACTAAGATTGAAAGGACAACAACTTGACTTGGAGAAAAGTCCTGAAAGTGCACACTGTTCCCCAATAAAGTCCTGTTCCCCTTCCCCAATAAAATCTTTAAAAAAAAAAAAAAAGAGTAGAAAGTAAGCTACTGACTACATTGCAATACAAAGATCTGACAACTCATATTCAACATAGTACTACAAATCATATTCAACTGCTACAAATTAATAAGACAAAACTAGTAACCCAATTAAAAATGGACAGAAGACATGAACAGGCAATTAATAAAAGAAGACACCCAAATGGCAAAACAAACAAATGAAGAGCATAAAAAGCATATATGAAAAGGTATTCAACATCTTTACTCATCAGGAAAATGCAAATAAAACCACATGAGATTATTACTATATACCTACCAGAATGGCTAAACTACAAAAGCTTGGCATTATGAAGACTGAAGTTCTAAAGCAACAGAAACTTATATATGCTATTGAGATTGTAAACTGATAAATAAACTTTGAAAAATATTTTGGCAGTAGCTGCTAAGGCTCATAAATCTACCTTATGTCCAATAACTACACTCTAAGGTGTATATCCAAGAGAAAGGACTGCATATGTTCACTGAAAGACGCATATGAGAATGTTCGTAGCAGCTTTATTCATAATGGCAAAAACTGGAAAATTCAAATGTTCATTAGCAGGAAATAGATAAATAATATGTGGCAAATTCATACAATGGAATACTATGCAGGAATAACAAAGAATATATTACTGACACATGCAGAAACACAGACGGTCTCACAGACGTGAGATTGAGTAAAAGCAGCCAAGCATGAAAGTGTGTGGAGTATATGAATTTCAAAAACAGACCAAACTAACTGATAATGAAAGAATCCCCTTCTATTTGTGGATGCAAGTAACCTGCTACAGTGCTGGAAATATTTGATATCTTGCTCTGGGTGATGGTTTTATGAATATATAAATCTGAAAAAGTCATCAAGCTGCACGTGTAGGGTTTGCATTATAATAAATGCACATCTCAACAGTAAGTTTTTAAAACATGAGGACCATCAAGCAATGCTATACAAATTAAGATATTTGAACATGTCTGGCCTCCTGTTCCAGCAGAGACATCTGAGAATGTGCTTCAAATTCATAGGATAAGTAATTCCAGATGAGTGAGGGGAGGAATGACAAGTCTGATGCACCATCAGGAATGGTTGCTACCATGACAGTAGCCTTCTACCAAAATATCCACTGGCATCAACCAAGAAGCAAAAGGCGTGATCCATCCCAACGGATACACTGTCTATCTGGAGCTCTGGGGCTTTCAGATTGGACCATGAACTCCCTGAATTGACTTGAGACGAAAGGACATACGGATTCCCAAAGTGCCATCAGAGACAAGTTAATCCCTACAGTCTAGATCCCCAAATCTAACTAATCACCAAATTGCCCAGGCAACTTTTGAAAAAACAAAGATTCCCAGACCCCACATGTTATAGGATGAATTGTGTCCCCCCTAAAAATCAAATATTGAAGTCCTAATACCAGTACTTCAGTATGCGACCTTATTTGGAAGGTTAATTAAGATGAGGCCATTAGGGTGGGATCTAATCCAATATGATTGATGTCCTTACAAAATGGGGGAATTAGGGTACAGAACTACTCACAAGAGAACGCCATGTGAAGATGAAGGTGGAGATCAGAGCGATGCTTCTACAACCCAAGGAATGCCAAAGATTGCCCGCAAATCACCAAAAGCTGGGGGGAGGCATAGAACAGATTCTCTCTCACAGCCTTCAGAATCCTGCCGACACCTTCATCTCAGACTTGTAGCCTCCAGGACTCTGAGACAATAAATGGCGGGGGTGTTTTTAAGCCACCCAGTCTGTGGTACTTTGTTATGGCAGCCCTAGCAAATTAACATACCATTTGCAGAAGTTCCGATTCAAGAAGACTGGGAGATAGATAGATAGATAGATAGATAGATAGATAGATAGATAGATAGATAGATAGATAGATAGATATGGATTCTGTATCTTATAACATTTTTAGGTGATTCTCATAACCAGGCTAATTTCAAATCCATTGTAATGCTTAATAACACCTGGATCCAGTGTGCACTACATTGAAATTTGTCCAGTAATTGGAAAGACTTTAAAAAAACAACACTAACAACGTTGTCCTTTTCGTCAGATGTCGACACTCAGGAATTCTCACAGTTCCCCTACTTCCAGAAGTTCAGAGCTTCCCTACTTTTTCCAAAACCCATTCAATGTGTGTGGGCCTCTTAATCATTATGGGCCCTTGGAACTGTGATTGTATTTTTCTAATCATAAGCCAAATAAGTAATCCAATGAATTTGAGTTGGCTAGATTTTTTTTTTTTTTTTTAATTGTTGTGGGCGAGGAAAACAAGGAGAGAAGCCACCCTAAAGATCCTACCATTTTGCACAAGAACCACATGTTATTTTCCTCCTTTTCACTTTCCTGCTTCCGGGAGATTCTATATCACAACAGTGGCTTATCTTATTTATTCTTAAATAAGGGTAGTACAGAGACTCCCACCAGAGAGGGCTGAGCTGAGAACATGTTGGATATTTCATCACAGGGCTGAGAGTCTGAACGTCTGCTAACAGGCAGTTTTCCAGCTCACTGGCACAGGCACAAGTGAAAGCAGCACATTCATTTTGTGCAATTTGCTTTACCTTCCCACATGGAGTTGGTGCATGTAAAAGGCTGTTAAGTACTAAATTATTCCTTATCAAATCACCATCATCTGGAGTCATGATCAACACTAATTAAATTACTTTTGCTGAACACGGCTCCAGCCTGCTGCAGAGGCTGCGAGGTACATTTCATTTCTCTAACTGTACCATCCTTGCTGGGTCTGGAACAGAGAGCTACAGGCGTCTGCATTGTTTGTAGTTTTAATTAAAGTGAATCTTTCCTTCTTCAAGTGCATCCAATCAAGTGAGTTAACTCCTTCATTTCATTTACAAAGAAGTGATGGTTCAAAATGATATCACATTATATCTTGATCCCTGACTTCAGACATTCAGATAAATTCTCTTTGAATTCCGCAGTCTTCCTGAGGCACTCCTTGAACACATTTCCATGCAAACTTTATGACCTGTAACTCCTTTGGACAATCCAGACCTTTAGGAGAAGAAGCAGAAAGAACACGCAAGAGCTGCATCTTGCATTTTTTCTTTGATAGCAGCTTGACCTTTCAAACCACGTCATAAGGCTGACTAAATGATGACAGTTCTTCTAGTAGTTCAACTTAAAAGCTCCAAAATACCAGGACTTAAAAAAAAAAAGAGTACTTCCCAACTAAACTTAACCACTTCTTAACTCAAAAAGTTTACTTGGGATTATTGTATTCATTATAAAGTATTTGTTTAATTAGTAATCGTTTTCATTTTAGATTTATGAACTATGTGACATCATCTTGCTTCCATTTTTTTCTGCCTACATTTTTCAAACAGAGGCGCAAACTTGTCCTCATTCTATTGCAGCATAGAAATGCCACTGGCTTTCCAAGTGCAGCAACTCCAGTATAGAACCACATCTTTGGCTGAGGGTAGCTATATAATAAACCACATTTAAACACCTACAATGTAGATGAAGATAATGAATTTAAAAATCTGCTTATAGAAGAATAATTTCTAAACAATCAGGATACCGAAGCATTCTTTTTGTACTTTATATTAAAAACAGATCGTGTTTGTTAAAACTGACTGGTTTGTGTTCAGTCCAAAGAATAAACAATGTAACCTATGAATTGAGTTTTGATTTGCATGTCTATGGTTGTAAATTTAAGAAAGATAATGTGTTTCACTGTAAGTGTCAACTTATTCAATTGTGGTTGAGTTTGGAACAGTGATAGAAAACAGTAGCTGTAAAGCTTTTTAAAAAAACCTCAAGTTTACATAGTATTACAAAGTTTGCAAGGAAGCTTCACCTATATTATGTTTGATTCTCATTCGAGACCACAAAAAAATTTATTTTTATCTCCCCATTTTGCAAATTTAAAAGAAAACAACAACAAGAAAGAAAAAAAAATAAGGCGCTAAGCTTCCCCTCTAACTAAAGACCTAGAACTAACTTATAACCGGTTAAGAATTAGAGAGCCCTGAGCTTTTGACTGCAACTCTGGAATCCTTGAGCATATAATCAAATTTATTTTGAATAAATACGCTTCTGATTTCTTTCATGCATGAGCAGCACTATAAAATTATATCAGATGTTTTTTTATCCATTCATTTTTTTCATTAATTCACTCATTTATTGTGGCTCAGATACTGAGAGGAGGAGGGAATGTGGGGCTATAGAAAGAAGATGAAAATTGAGACAGTTTTACCATCAAGAGCTCACAGAAGTCCAATTAAAACTTTATTTAGGTGTTTTGTTTTGTTTTAAAGGAGTTTTCTCTAATAAAGATATTGGCAAGTCTTTAAGTTTGATTAATTCATGGGTATGTGATGCATATTTCTGTATACATGACCTTAATGATCTATTCTAGGCACTTGTATCTAAATGAACATATTTCTCAGAGCATTTGTGTTTGCTTTTAGGCATTCTGCCTTCTTTCAATTTATTACTGTGACCAAAGGCATTTAAAAAGTCCCATCACTCATAGTCCACTGAAGGAAAAATGGTGCTATCCAGCATCTAAAGCTTCCCCTAGACTCTGATAACCAAAATGTCACAAGTGATGGGTCCCCTTTTGTATGTGGACAGCGATGTAAATAAAACAAGTTGTCTTGGTGCTGACCTTCTACTCTGCTTTCCTCTCAACTCTTACCATAAGAGTGAAATAGAGTAGCAATTTCTGTGAGTACAAAACAATTACCCTAGGAAAAGAAACACATCACATATTTAATTACTTCTCTAAACAGAACCATGTTTTTAAATCAAATCTGTAGGTTTTGGGTTTTTTTTAAGTAAAACTAGCTAGGAATACAGAATCTTGATGACAGTCATGGATTTTGATGTTGAGATTTCTGGTCTGCTCAAAAATTCTGTTCCAGAGTAGTTTACTACTGTATGATGTTCTAGAATCGGGGTTGGCAAATTACAGTCTGTGGGCCAAATCTGCCTTCCCGACTGTTTTGGTAAATGGAGTTTTATTGGGACATTGTCCCACCCATTCATTTAACTGTAGTCTAGCTCTACTTTGAAGTTACAATGGAATTTTGTGGTAGACTCCCTATGAGCTGCAAAGCCTAAAATATTTATTCTCTGACCCTTTGCAGAAGAAAGTTTGCTGATCCTTATTCTAGATTATGGTCTACAATGAAAAAGGAGAAAGAAAACATGAAAGTGGCGGCATGGTACAGTGACATCTGCTAGTGACAGGGTGCGGCTAAATTAGTTAACAAAGGACGTTTAATTTTGCTTCATTAACTTTGTTTGTTCTGACTCAAAACCAAGTGTGCAGCTTGTATAGCCAATCAATGGGTATATATATAGAAACAAGATGATGAAAAAAAGATACAATATTGAGGCTCTAAAATACTACAAATGTATGTGATTTGAGGAATTTCAAGGCATTTACTTACCACGGCTATGTCTGATGTAGATAATTTTTTTTTACACTTGTCCACAAAGTATAACTGAGAAAGTCAAAACAAATTCTGTGGACACTGAAGTGCTTGTAAAATTTTTTTCCACTTGGCTATAGCAGTGAATTTATATACATACATATATATATATATATATATTATATATATATATATATTTATTTATATATATTATATTATATATATAATATAATATATAGATCTGTGTATACATATATATATCTGTATATATATATCTGTGTATATATATATATCTGTGTATATATATATCTGTGTATATATATATATCTGTGTGTGTATATATATATATATATATATATATATCTGTAAAAGGGTAAAAAAGTAAACAGTATACATAAATTAGATTAAGACCTGATACAAGCATGGCATGAAAAAACGCATGCAGCCTTTTATACAAATATATAGAGATAGTTAGGGATACATTCACTAATTGCAAAACATTCACTTTAAGTGAGTATCACTTCAAATTCAGGTGATAAATGGATAGCAATGACCTCAATTAGTACTCAGTTAAATTCCAGAGGCAAAGGGGAAGGCTTGTGTACAAATAAAGACAATAGTGTCACATCCCCTGTAAATCCATCTTCCAAGAAAGACACACAAAAAAGCAGTAGGCACTGCTTCCACATCTGAGGCTCACAAAGATTCTTTTCCAGTGCATTTACCTCTTCCGAGGCCCCCCACACACACACTGTACACACATATCATTCACACATACATACACCAACATCCATTACTAAAGGGCTTAATCTCAGCTATCAGCAGACTGCCTTTATGGGGCCATTAAACCATTTCTCTTGTTTACAGTGCCTGAAGAAAGATGTGAATTATGTCTGTGACAAAACAAGCGATAACATTTCTAAACTGCTATCAAAATGCAAACTGAATCACATTTAAGGACAGGGACCCTGATTCAAGTTTTCATGATTTTCCATTACTTGAATCATTTGGAAATACATTCACCTATAACATTTCTGAGACAGGAATTTAGACCATAGCACAGCAATCTGATACTTTTTTAAAAATGATATTCTTTAAGTAGAGCAGTTATAAAATAGATGATACCTTGTTTTTAAAGGACTATTATCAGTTGGGATAGATCCCATACCTAGTTCGCTCTTTGTTGTTATTTTGGCCACACAAAATATGCTATTTAGTAGTCATCACAAAGGCAAAGGAAGGGGGACTTTCACCCCATGTTATGCATCTCAGAATTTTTCAATTGAAGAGGATATTAGATATGAACACGTTTTAGGAATTGAGTTAGTGTTTGTACTAGGAAACCTTCATATGACAGGAATTATAAATGGAAAGCCAATGGGTAAACGGATAAAAAAGAGAAGGTACTTTAATTATTAGAGGAAAGCAAACGGTCATCAATATTCCCCTACCTTGCTCCCAGAAGTACTTACTCAGAATCTGTAAGGAACTTTCTGGGCAGTTTCGAAACCAAAACTGAGGCTCGCAGAAATCAAACACATTTCTCAGAAGAGGATATCAAACCTTTTTTTTCTAATACCAAACTCCTACAGTAATAGAGATTGCACATTCTATTGTAGGGACTCCTGAATGGTCTTTCCAGGGGCGTGCCTGGATAAAGAAGGGGATGTAGATTTTAAAAGTCCCAGAGGTGATCCTGCACCTCAGCAGAATTGGAACTAGTGCTGAGGACACAGCTGAAATCAGAAGTCAGGAGTCCACAGAGTAAAGCCTACTAATTAGGTTACAGTTTCAGAAGACAATTATTTCTTAAAAGTATACTTAATAATTCAACTTTCTCTACACTGCAGAGTACCATCATGCCATCTTTATAGAAAAGAATAGACCTGAAACACAGGGTTTGGCTTGTCTTCCTTCTCTTCAAAAACAGTGATAGTGAAATGCAGCCAGCTCTCTCATCTGAAGGTCACTTACCGTGTTTCCCCGAAAATAAGACCTAGCTGGACAATCAGCTCTAATGCGTCTTTTGGAGCAAAAATTAATATAAGACCTGGTATATTATATTATATTATATTATACTATACTATACTATACTATACTATACTATACTATACTTATATTATATTATATTATATTACTATATAAGACCGGGTCTTATATTAATTTTTGCTCCAAAAGACACATTATAGCTGATGGTCCAGCTAGGTCTTATTTTCAAGGAAACACAGTACTTATGGGTCTTGATGATCTAAACCAGAGGTTGCCAATGTTTGTTTGGTTCACAGATGGTTTCAGATTAATTTCAATTAGTTGTGATCATTTAAAAATCAGCTTCAAAACCTTTTTTTCTGGTTTAAAAATCTAAACTCCTGGATTCTCTAGAAAAAAACACTATATCCAACAACACTGAGTCCACTTTCCAAACTGAAAAGCAGGGAAGCCATTGGCTGAGCCCATTATCAGCTGCCTTTTGCCAGCATCTATAGTTTATTGTTTGCTACAGTCCCCACCATCCCCACCATTCCCACCACTCCACACCTCATTATCTTTTGCACTAAATAACTTCAATCACTTATATGCTTGGAATGAGTGTTTTCTACCCCTCATTTAACACACACCTAAGAAATCATTAGTGAATGTGTATCCACATGTGGACCTGCATGAGTGCACACACACACCCTCTCTAGTCAGCAAATATAAATATTACAAAATGCATGTTACCCCATGGCTCACATACTCAAATACTCATTCCTAGGCAATAAGGCATAGTGGCAAAGCTGGCAGTCACTCAAGTCTGCCTAACTTCAAATCTCGCCACTGCCACTTACCAGCTATAAGACTGGGCAAGCCACTTAACCTCTCTCTGTGCCTCAGTTTCCTCACCTATAAAATGAGGATAATAACACCCACCTCACATTTACTGATAGGATTAAATGAGACACTATGTATAAAGTGTATAGAACCATAAGTGCTCAATAATGTTAACTGTTGGTGATGTTATTTTTCAAACCCAGAAGCATTAGGCATTACAGCTACAGTAGATCATCCAGAAACTAGAATGGTTGAGCACAGGGACGCTGAATCTTGGCTTTGCTACTTACTAGCTAAAGGACTCCTGGTAAACCAGGTAACTGCTCTGTGACTTAGTTTCTCCCTAAGTAAAAATATGACGTTTATCACAGACCTTCCGCCTGGGGTTTGTGTGAGACTTAAATGAGGTAATTCACATGAGACTAGTACCTGGCACATTGTAAGTGCTCAGTAAATGTTAGTTATTACCATTATTCATCCCCAACAGCTTCCTTTCACAGAGGATAAACTGAGACTCAAGGAAATAAAGTGACTTATGATAGTAGCAGGACTCCCGGCCATCAGACTGTCACTTCAGTAATTTTTCTATTTCATCTTGTACCCAATTTCACTTTCTGTCAACTACATATTAAGAGCGAAAAAAAAAAAGTACACAAGAAGAATCTGTAGGGAAAGATACCTTGACTGAAGGAAAAAGTAAACATGTGGCCTGGTAGAATGAGCACTGGACTAGGAGTAAATTAATCATACCTAGATCCTACCCCACCCTTAACTAGCTGTGTGACCATAGACAAACTGTGCAACCTCCCAGGGCTTCTGTCCCTAATCTACAAAATAAAGGCATTGGACTAAGCAACCTTTCCTTGTAGCTCCAAAATTGAATGTGTGGGTATAGGTGCCTGCTTATCAATGTCAGAAGGGAAAAATGTAAAAATCTAATGTAATTCAGAGGGCATAATGTTCTGAGGACACACAGGTGTCTACACACCTCAATAATAACTGAGGGCGTTACTGCATTTTAGCAAACAGTGGTCACTGAAACTCATGATGATGAGCCTTAATCATCATGAAAAAGCAAAATCGGGTATAACCCACTATATTCAAGAAGGGAGGGTACATAATGCACATTAGAAAGGTGTACATGCAATATGGTTAACATTTTAAAACACTTGATGTTTAAAAGGTGTTTCATGGACCACCTACTTTCCAGATGATGTCAGAAAGTAATGTTGTTATATTAATAAAACAAAAGGCAGAATCAAGGATAAAGTTGCTTTCCTAATTTTAAAAGCATCAAACGCACCTTTAATTAAAAAATAAAGAAACAAAGTACAGAATGTATTGATTCATTCCTCTAAATTGTAAAGCCCAATCCTGCTATCATAGGGCTTCAGCAATAGTGGTACTAAATGAACCTCATCTTCACAGTCTAATTGCCTAGAGAAAGTGCCCTGGGAGGAAACTAGTTCTTCCATCTGGAAAAAGGTAAGGACAGGGAAAGAAAAGCCTAATATATGAACAATCCAAATCTAATCAGTTTTGCATTTTGCATTGGCTTCGAATCAGATCTTCCTACCCCTACTGGTCCAGTAGATGGAAAGCAGCACGACACTATATTTTTGGAAACAAATTCTGTACCGTGAGCCCAAACATACAGGACTTTATATCCAACTGGCAGGAATAAAACCTGAACAAGCTGCAGCTATTTGAGAAACAGACCTAATAAACTGAAATGAAGTTCTGAATCAAGATGCCCACCCAATTCCACACTTCTCAAAAATTGCTCCACTTAATAAATTCCCTCATTCTGATTATGACTTTTATGAATATACCTCTTCTGCAGAAATTGGTCTACTTTGCTTTAATATAGTCTTGGTAGCCCTACAAAGTTACAAAAGTAAATAGGACTTCTCTGCCTAGTCATTCTACAGTTTCTTTTCAATGATGGGCAACACTATTTGGGAAAGGCTTCCCAGTAACTATTATTATTCCTAGGGAAGGAGGGGTTGGAAGATCCCAGCACTACCTAGTGTTCTTCAGTGTGGCCTCAAGAAGTTCTGAGGAATGCTATGACAGATGGGCCCTGCAGAATACCCAGAAACCATGGGTGCTCAGCCCACGCCACTGTGGAACCAGAAAGACAGACAGGCCCTTCCCACAGTTAGAACGCATTTTAATAATAATAGGTAGGCTTCCTCTGTCCTGCCTCCCCTGCCTCTCTCTCCTCCAGAACGAACCCCAGAGTTCCACCCTTTGTACACTATCTGTATAGATCTCTAACAAATGGTTCTGGAAAAAAAAGTTGTTAAAAATATCATTTAAAATCCACCTATACAAAAAAAGAAGGCAGATAATAGTCATCAGACAAGAATTAATGCAGATGGTAGGATCTAAAGATATTTTATTTATATAATAAACAATGTGCTCTTCAATTTTCCTTCTTTATTAAATCACAAATATAGGAGCTCAAACCTAAAATTTTATATTACCTACTCTATAGACCATAAAAAACCTAAAAAAACAAACAAAATTAAGCTAATTATTTCATTGCCAAAGAAGACTGCCAATTACTAATATGCCTGTCATCATTTTGGAAAAATAGTCACTAAATGGACCAGCAGTTTCTATGATTTGTAGGTTTTACTAAGAACAATTAGACAAATAAATAAGTTTTTATGAAATAGAGTATAACCATTTCATCCAGCATTATTTTAAAAGCAATTAAACAAGTTATTAGTGATGCAAATACTTGCTTAAGTGAATTTATTACTGTGGTCTTCAGAACTGGAACAATATTAACTCAAAATTTAGAATTCATCTCACATGCATCCACATGATATGGAAAAGTCTTTAAGTAAGCCCAGAGATCAGGAAAATGGTACATGGCCTACAGAGTGACTACCACCACCAAGACAACTAAACCTACAAACCTACGTACCACACTCCTGAGTCTAACAAAATCCTATTATTGTTCCATTTCTTCAAATGTTTGAGCTTTACTTGTTTTGGTATTTACCCACTGAAAAGGATCTTTCAATTTTGATTTGATAAGCCTGTACTGCTTGAAAAATTCTATTTTCTTTCAAGTTAGTGAATCCTGACTTTTGATTTATAATTACAACATACTTTTTTTTTTTCCCCAGGCTGCATGTGAAAAGAGCCTGTAATTTGCATGGTCTTAAATCGATCAGGTCAGTACAGAAATGATACACTAGAATAAGTAGGAAGCAACACTTATATTGAAGCACACCTGCAGCATTCTGAGGTCACTCCACTAAAGACAGGATTGAGATCAATCCACATTATTAGCCACTTGGCTCCTTGCTCAAAAAGACCCCATTGGTAGACAATCAAAGCTGAAAATATGTTCTTAATACCAGAGCTAGAAAAGTTTGCCCAAAAAAAGCAAGCCAGCTGGCTAGGCCAAAAAAAAAGTATTTTTCAGGAAATGCCAATAAAACTCTACATGCTGTCAAAATAGTAAAGATAAAGTGATTACAAAGGAAACTTCGCAATTTTCCTAACAATAAACACCTTCTTAAAAAAAATTATCTGTCACTTGGCCTCAATTGTTATAGCTATTAATATTAGCTAGGGCAAATCCTGCAAACACATTAAACCAACTACTTACTAATTTGATGCAAAATTTTGAAATTTCTTCCCCAAAATGAATTTGGGGATTTTCTTTAAAATTGGCTTGTAATATTTAATTTTGTATATATTAGAGCCGCTTCCATGAGGAATCACCACTCTACGGAAAAATTTTTCCCCAAAGTATTTTGCCCTTCTTGGAAAATGTTCACTTTATCAGATTAAGAATCAACTCAAAAGGAACAGGGAACAAGCATAAGATATAAAATTACAAAAAAACAAAAACAAAAAACTATGATTTGGGAGCCACATTTTTTAAGCCCAAAAATAGCCTTTGTGAAGAAAAAAAGCCATCGTGCTTATGTAGAAACATTTAGAAAAGTGCACTGTTTCTTCATGCAGCAGATAATATTGATGTTGGCCAAAATTCCTTATGAAAAATCCATGAGACTTTCTTAAAAAGTGGGACTCATAGGTAAGTAGCAGTATTGGCTTCCTAAACTGTGACTATACCCCATCATCGGCACACCACCGGATGCCAGTCAAGCCATTTTGTCATTTCTTAACAATAAATATTAACTTAAAAATATCTAAAGCACAAGAGTGACATTAGAATAATTAACTATAGTCTCTTCTGACATAAGCCCAGACTTAACCAGTAAAACGAGAAGCAAACAAGCCAAACGTTGACAAAGAAAACCAACCAAGAGAGCCCTTAGGTTTAACATGGCTATGAAATTAGTCAAGAAACACCATGTAAGATACACTACACATACTGTGTGATTTTACTGTGTGAGTATTGAAAGAAGTCAATATAAATGATCAGTGTGTATACACAGATCACATTTCCATAGCTAAAGGATAAAATCCTAAGAAAACTGTTACTGGAATGAAGAGTTTTAGAATTAAATTACCATTTTGTGATTACTTATACTCATTTTTAATAGATTGTGTCCTTTAAATATAACCTTCTTTTTAAAAATGTGTTATATGTTAGATTAAAAAGTTATTTTTCTTCCCTACAGGAACACATCTCTAATTTTTCATTGGCATAACAGTTGGGAGTTATGACTCACAAATAAATGCACCAAGTCAGATTGCAAGACTTCATAAGGAATTTAAGAGATTACTCTGGTCCATCTTCACATTCTTTACAATGAGCAGCTATTGAGAAATACTTTAATCATGGATATACAGCTTGTTAAATCCGACTTCTATGCCTTGCAGGCCAACTTACATTAAGACCTGTTTAAATGAAGTTACAATTATATTTGACTTAGTTGATATGATCTAGGGATATAAAATTGCTAGAATAGCTGAAAATATAAAATCAAGTGTGATGCAATTATTCATTAGTTATATACACATGTAACCTAAGATGTTTTCTCAATTTTCATCCTATTTACAGTATTCCAGAAAGGTTTCTTAAATGTGTACAAACTTATCCTTAAATTTTTATCATGCATTAGTTTTTATATAACTTCCAAGCGGCTAGTTCAAAGGATGTCTGCTTCTTTTTTCCCCTACTCTAGAGCCTTCCTATGGCACCATCCACAAGTCCATCCTCAAGGCTGCATTACAGGGGAAAGCTCCGTATAGTACACTACACAGGTCATTCGATCCTTCAGGAAACAGGCCCTGTCTAATAGGAACCAAGATATCTCACCAGTTACTAAATGTGGCTCCATGCAATAGTGCCATGGCAACATTCCAACGCATGGGATTTTTTTTTTTTTTTACTTTGACTTGCTAACTGCAAATAAGGGGAAATTAGATAACCATCATTAAACATAAAATATAGAGCATAACTAGGTAGCAGTGTGGTACAGGTGTTATAAGATATAGACAATTACAGCACAAAGACAATAATACATGAAGATTACAAATCTTTTTACTTCTATCTTGGGCAGATCATTTCATGATAACATCAAAATACACATAAAATCAAATCAATCCTTGTGCAATGCAAGCCTTTATGTTATCCACAATATATAGATGTACTAACTGGGAAATAAATTCTGCATTTGATTTAATTTTCACATGAATTTCACTTAAATAAATAGTAGTTACTAATCCTTGTGGATTTTAAAATTTTAGGATGTGATGTGAGTTACACATAAATGGATCTCTAATCTTAAATGAGGTAGCATATTCAAACACTCAATGTATTCTTTCTTTTAAACTGTCAAAACTACATTTACTGCTATGTCAACCTAAAGCATCTACAATTTAAATTTAACCTTTTTGAGACACTTAGAGGTTAACAGTATGCTCACAGGAGTGCAGATATTATAATGCCTGCTATAGATCACAGAATATACAGGAATAATGATTTTTCTATAACTTAGTGATCGAAGAGCATAATACACAGTAATGACAAACAGCATTCTTTCAAGTCTCTTCTTCAATAGTTTACCAACGCAACATAGTGTAGGAAATTCAGGTGTAGAACGGATTTATTTTTTTACATTTCCTTTTCATTTTATATTCTGAAATATAATCTAATTCTTTAGAACACAGAGCCCTGCCACTGTCTGTGCTGTAAACTCCAGGTATAAGAGGACTATTAGGTGTGTCAAATACTGTAGCCAGTTGATATATTCAGCAGCTTATATTATCACTTAAACACACAAAGGAGATTTATACAGACCTCCTTTGTAACTCACCGTTCCAAAAATCTAGACAAATATGAAGATGAAAGTACTTTGGTTTCCTCCCATGTGTGCAAATAGAAAAGATGAGCTTTGGAGAAACACATGGATACCACCTGCAAAACAACTGTATGATTACAAACATAATAGGCCTGGCTTGCATTCTCCTCCTCACCCCTTTGAAGTTAATAAGAGCTTTGTAAATTGAGGGTGTGCATAGGGATAAATATTAAGTCACATGAAGTTTGAGTCTCCTCTTCCCTTACAATACATACGTACATTCTTAGCCAGTGCACATTTCTTTGAATTACCACATTAGATTCCACTGACATAATTATAATGTCTGAAACATATGCATTATTTAGTATGTATTTGTTCTAAATATGGTTAACTACAGTGTGCATATATGGTAAAACACATTTACAAAAAAATGTATTATACCCCTTTGTTTTTTCCTCTCCCTTTTCTCTTCCTCAATAACATGACATCTAATTTCATACTCAGACATTTCCAGGCTGGGGCAGTTGTCCTTAGGAATAAACCCCAAGTGTATCTGATTGACTTTTACATACTCACAAAATATGACTGACTTTGACCTTTCAAACTTCATCTTTACCACTATCCAATGCACACGTCTGTCTCCAAATACTGCACCTTTTCCCTGTTGAGGGACAGAAAACGCTCATACCTACTTCAGAGCAATTAACACCTGTTCCCTAACAGGCTGTCCCTTCACCACTGGGTAATTCATACAAATCTTAAAGAGCCAACTGAGGTGTCATAAACACAGTAATATTGAAAATCAGTGGCCAAGGAAAATTAAATTCCACCTCTGTCACTTACTACTTGGGTACTAACTAGTTGTCACCTTGGACAAACTGTTTTGCCCCCACCACCTTATCTTTGGCACACCGCTCTATCTGAAACAGTGCAGGATATCGGTTACAAGTGTAAACTCCAGAGTCAGGTCTGCAACTTTGTCGTTATGTGACCAGAACAATTCATTTAACTATTCTGTGCCTCAATCTTTTTCATCTGACAAAAAGGAGAGAATACTGTGTTTCCCCGAAAATAAGACCTAACTGGAAAATAAGCCCTAGCATGATTTTTCAGGAAGACATCCCCTGAACATAAGCCCTAATGCGTCTTTTGGAGCAAAAATTAATGTAAGACCCGGTCTTAGTTTCGGGGAAAGACGGTAGTTCCCGCTAAATAGATCACAGAATATACAGGAATAATGATTCCCACTAAGTAAGGTTGAAGATTGGATGCATTAAGGTATATATAAAGCGGTAGAAGAGCAGCACACAGTGAATACTATGAAAGTATTGGTTATTACTGTTCATTAAGGGAGGATGATCTCTAGGTTCGTTTCATTTCTAATTATTTCATGAGCCTGGGTTTCCAGTTCCAAGTCATGTTTCATTTTCTTCATGAAGCCATTCTCAACTATTCCTATCTATATTGATCTCTTACTTTAAAAACCAAAAGAAACAACAACAACAAAAACCCTATAGCATTTATGGTCTGTACTATTGCTTTAATTTGCAGTCATATAGTATTTTTATTATTAATGTTATAGTAATGGTGTCAATAATTATGAATGCCCTGACTTCTTGTATCTTTGTTCCACATCGACAGCATCCTTACTATTAGGTGCCCCTTCGTAAGCTGAGAAAATGGAAATACTGGGAGATTAAGTGACTCACCAAGCTCACCCAGCTAAAAAAGTAGCAGACAGGGGGCATGGTGCCTAACTAGTAGCACTCCAGAACCTGCATGTTTGGCTATTATATTTACTCCTCACTCTACTGTATCTTAACTATCCTCAGCATGTTTCCCCCTCTTTGTCCAAATTTCCTAGTAGGTTTCTTGAAGTAAGGGATCATGAGTCTTTTTTTTTTACATATATTTATGCATGCAAATTTTATCCTATGTAAATAAATACTTAAATATCTAACTATATTTACCTTGGCATTAAAACTATGCAAATAATTAATGCAATTTCTAAAATGAAATGACTCTGTAAGCAATGGTTTAAAAATAGTTTGGTCTGTGGAACCATTTTTTTTTTTTTTTCAGTTAGTAGTCATGAATACAGTGTTCATCCTTTTTTTTTTTTTAACGTGTGTTTTTCCAGGACCCATCAGGTCCAAGTCAAGTAGTTGTTTCAATCTACTTGAGGTCGTGGAGGGCTCAGCCCAGAGTGGCCCATGTCGGAATTGAACTGGCAACCCTGTTAAGAGCACCGCACTCTAAACAACTGAGCTAACCGGCCGCCCCCACAGTGTTCATCCTTTTAATTAAAAGAAATATTTAGAGCAGTGTGCATAGACAACCTACCACACAAATTAGAGAAGGAACAGGGCCTTCCACAAATTTGTAATGTATATGCTACAACAGCTGCAGAGTTTCCTCCTTTTGGATTGGTACAAGGAGCATAATAGAAAGGAGTGTGATATTTACTTTTTGGAGAAAAATCTATTCATTATATCTATCTAGGGAAGATACACCAACTACCTGCATGTGGTAGGGAGCAGGAATATCACAAACCAACATGTTTCACTGCTAGGCCAAACAAATGCAATCATTCTGAGTTATTTTTAACTGTATTATTGGCATTACTGTTCTGAAACTGTTACTGTAGCTTACGAAACCCTCTGTCCTCAGAAGGGTGCATATATTAAATAGATATTGATAATGTCTTATTTCTATAGAGCTACTGAGTTATCAAATACTAACCTGTGTGCCCAAATCTTGACGTAAAATATCTCATTTAATCATTGCATTAACCCATTCACTTTCCACTTTTACTTACAAGGTTTAAAGATGTTAGATAACAGCCCAAGATCACTAATATGATAAACAGGGGAACTAAGATTTGAACCTAGACATGTTGGGTCCAAAGTTGACATGTTGCTTTGTGAAATTATAGCTACTTTAAGATCTTCAGTGCTGAACAATCCTCTGATGTTAATAATTCTACTTTTTTTTAGTTATAACAAGAATCTACTTTTCTTAAATTTAGCATGCAGTGTCCCATTGCTGGGTTAAACATATCAGGTCTGGTAGAAGTTCAGCCACTGCCTAATAATTGATTCATTGTAGTAGCTATTTTATAAGGATGATCTTAGGTCATTCACAATTTAAGCAGCCAATTACTTTTAAATGAGTTTCCAGAGGCCACACCTAAACCTGAGTATCATTTTATTGCAAGTAGTGGTACAGCAAGGGTTCCGTGGATTCATTTTCATTATTTAAATAAGAAATGATCATAAAATTAGCACCTTTCTAATATAGTTCTCATTTTGATTATTGCTATTTAACTAGTGAGATTTGTTCTTCAGGCTGAGTGAACACTATAATTATTATTGCTTTGCATTGTAAAGGTTTCATCTTAATTGAAAAATCAACGCTTTTTTTTCCCTTTCAATGACTACATCAGTTTCAAAGTCAACAAAAATATTGAAGATGCAGGCAATTTTCCTAGACCCACAAATTAGGGTGTCCTTGATCAATCAGAATCCATAACCTGTAATCTTAAACATAACATGGTAACTGATCTTACAACCAGGCCTGTATTTCAAGTACAAAATGTCTCCA
This sequence comes from Rhinolophus sinicus, assembly GCF_036562045.2. NCBI lineage: Eukaryota > Metazoa > Chordata > Mammalia > Chiroptera > Rhinolophidae > Rhinolophus > Rhinolophus sinicus. The sequence continues at coordinate 92,927,608 of NC_133758.1, forward strand.
GCTCAACTTTCTCTTCATGAATCCTCATTGTCACAAATGATAGCAGGCTTGCACAAACAACACTTCTAAACATTTTCTGACAGTATCACTGTGTATATGCACTGAGCTGCTTAACGTGATAAACCGTAAAAGGACAAGCTGTTCTCATAACTATTTTACAGTATGTGTAGATACAGCCTATAAGTTGGTAGCTATAGATATAATTTCTGAGCATGGCAAAAACAAACAAATAAAACAAAAACAAAAAGAAAGTTAAGTGGATCAAAATGCATGCATTTGTGATATATGAATTATGCATTTTGTATATATTTGAATATATAGAGAAAATGTATATAGAATGCTTTTTATTTGCCAGACATATATATCACTTACATATTTCATATAAACATGCACAATTTACCCTAATACTCAAATTATTCTAGGGAAAAGTAACATTATTATTTCTGTTTTAAGTAGGAGGACACTGAGGCTCAATGATCTTAAACTGCTTGTATCGTACAAGGTCACACATCTAGTAAAGAGCAGAAATTGGAACTCAAATGTCCTAGGTCCAATACCTTGCTCTTATGCAGTACACCATATTCAGTCCCCCTGAAAGAATTACATCATGTTTGTATTATATGACTGTAGTGCATAATCACTAATACTATAAAATGACATGGATAGATATTTTAAAAAGTAGTATCAGACAAAATGCCAAATACAATGTTCAATTAATCTCAGCATAATATTAGCAAATGTTTCCGGCCAAATTATACAATATCTAAAGATAAAGTGTCCAAAACTGAAATTTAAAAATTTTCCTTTGAGAGCATAATTATTTTGTTAAGCAAATGTTCAGGATTTCTAAAGCTCATGGCTTCTGTATACATAGGACTTAACCACACTTCTACAATTCAAAGCATGGGGACGAAGATTTCCATAGCATAACAGGGAACTTAGAGGGCTGTCTACTCCACCCTTGCTTTCCATATATGTGTAATTTTGCCCATGATGTGAATAGACTAGAAGAACTCTATAAATAATAAGAAATATTTTTGATGCTTTCCATTTTCCTTGATCTTATACAAACATAAATTTCAGTATGCATACATACATATGGCAAAAATATTTGTATGTATTTTATTCACTTGTATAGTCATAGCATTTGAATGAATGATTAGTACATTTTGTTGTGATGTAACCAGAGAAAAATGTTGCAAGCTGAGTCCTGGTTCTGCCATTCACTATCTGAGACTTTGGGAATCACAATAAACCTGTAGGAGGCTTATCTGCCCCGCTTACATCCCAGGGCCAATGTGAGAAGCAAGTAAGATGTGGGATGTGAAAAAGATCTATGAATTTAAATTGCTAAACAAATATAAGAAATTAGTATTATCACTAATATTATTTTTACCTTTTATTCCATAGCACCTAGTATAATGTGTGGCACTATGAATATCTGTTAAACTTAGTTTTCATATTAAAAAAAAAAAAAAAAGCCATGGTAGAATTTAACTAAAAGAACAAGCTGCATTTTACCAAAATAAAGATGCCAAATCTTAACATTCTAAAACTATTATCCATTTAACTATATAATTAATAATAAATAAGAGTTGATATTTTATTTCATAATCGCAGCATCTGTATCTATTTCACAACATTTATAATTACTAAAATTTTACAGTAGAGATTTAGGAAGTATTTTAATACTAGTCCTAACCTCCTCCCCACAAAAAAAAGGTTTTATATATTTAGAAAAAGAGAAGTTTGCTGATGATCAGAATTTGACAAAAATGTTAAGTGAGAATGCAAAAATAAAAGGAAAGAAAAGAAAAGAAAAAGAAAAAAGAAAAAAGTAAGAATGCAATATTTTAAATTAAATGCAGATGAAGTCATTTCTACGTGTGGATCTGCTTATGTGTACATCACACACACAGAAATTCCTATGACTACATCCAAATATACATAAGATAGGTCTATACATTCCATAAGCACATTCTCCAAATCTCCAGAAATTGCCATTTAAAAACTAAGGGCCTAAATTTCTACTTTGATCAATGGGACAGCTTTATTACAAGATGGGGATGACTGAAGTTTATTGATTAGCTGATAACCTTCTAATACACCAGCCTTTAATCTGCAATACAACAGTGAATGAGAGTAGAGCTTTCAAAAAAGAAAACAGGGTTTGATTATCCTAGAAGAAAACAAGAACATGGAGAGACTCAGGAAGGCAAAAATATCCAGAAAAACAGAGCAAGACATCCAGTTACTTAACTTTCCCTGCAGATCGTGAGTTGAGATAACTGTGTCACCTGACAGTCTAGCCTCAGTGCCAAGGACTAGAGAGTCAAATCAAATCAACATAATAAGGCTGTTGTGTCCAGGAGGATAAAGAACAACCTCAAACAGCAGCAAAAGTTCATTTCACAGCATGACCGTCATTTCAAAGGAAAAGCTAACATTATTAAAGGGTTTACTTCAATGTTATCCATACATCTTGATAGGAATGAGCCACTTTTAATGGAGTCCAGTGACTTGATAGTGTTTGACAGAATTTTCACAGACAACTTTATGGCTGGAAGGAAATCTAAGAAGAGCATCTTATGGTTAAGGACTGAATGTCAGTGTTAAAAGTTCAGGGGGAAAAGTAAACAAAGGGGGAGATAAAGTTTCTTTCTGATCAAAACGTATCCAGAAGTTTGAACTGGTTTGTAAATTTTGGCCATACTTAATGTGAAAAACTTAAGTAACAGTAATCGAAGAATTATGTAGAGCTACATTAAAATTGGTAGATAAACAGAAGCATGGCATAAAGATGTGTCAAACTGAATTCATTCCTTTATCCAACAAATACATATATTGTGCTAGTGAGACAAAGGAGTTTAAAAGGGCCTTCTTTAACAAGAAAACGGTTGAAAAGTATTCCAGTCACTAATCGGTAAGTATATGGGTTCGTATAATTCTTAATTTGCTATTTCCCCAACACTCAAGTAAGAACATACAATATTTCTTATAAAATTAGACAAACCAATAACCTTTTTGGATTTCAGTTTGTCACCTTAAAATAAGCGTTTTAATATCATTAATCTACAATGTCTCTTCAAGCTGCAGCATTAGGATTTTCATGAATATTTATGACTACTTTGGGAACTCCATGAATACTGCTACTATGACTAGTACTCTACTACCACATCTACTGTTGCTACTAGTATTACTGTATTAATTGTTCAAACAGACCTTCTCCTCCAGTGAGAAAAATGTTCCCCGTCTGAAATATTTCAGAGGTCAAAAACTGTACATAAACAACATGTAAGTATACAGTGTTGCCATATATCTCTCAAATTCTAGACAAGTAAGATCAAATCTTTGAGGCAGGGAAATACAAGCACTGTAGCCTAGATGAGAATTGGCGCAGTTCCCCAGTACCAAGGCCTCCCATCTTGCTTTCCCACAGTTATTAGCACAAACAAGTACCCAGAAAATCTTGAGACAAACCCCTGTGAGAAGGTTCTCTTGGTCTCTCTCAGTTATGTCATACCTTGATAGAAAAATTTTCAAACAACATCAATGTTCTATATGAATAACATTCTTTCTTGGTAATGTAGTTTTTTGTTTTTTTTTTTCAAGAGTAAAACAGTTTTGAAGCCTTCAAGTGGGCTGAGTACTGGCTCTTAGAGAAGGAAGACCTCCACAGAGTAAGCAAGTATGAGCTGGGGAGCCAAGCTAGTAATTTCAGTCATCCCATGCCTCAGTCATAACGATTATTTTATGTCCTAGGTTTCTTTCTATATAAAATGGGGATAATACCAAGTCATTTCAGAGTATTTGTACTAAGTAGAGATTACTGAGAAATGTATTGTGAGTCTCAAATAACATTTATTAGTCAGCCCCAATCTGATAAATGAGACTTAGCTCTGTTACATAAATGCAAACAGCTTCCCATTACCCCTCAAAGAAAAATGAAACATGTGAAAAATAAAGGCAGGTATGTGTATTAGATTTCAAACAACTTAAGCCACCTGTGAAATGAATATATTAAAAAAAAAAAAGTTTCTGAATACCAAAAAGCTATTCATTCAATTCAATTCAATATTCACTGAGTGCCCACAACATCTGAATTATATGAGGATAAGTAGGACGTGATCCATCCTCTACAAGTCAACTGAAAGCATTAAAATTGATATGTATATAAAGCACTTACAGGCACATAGAAATCATTAATTCTGACTAAAATAATCATGGAATAATGACATCTGAATTGAATCTTAAAGAACAAGTATGATCTCAAAAAGTAGAAGAGGTCAATATTCTGTGTATACAATAATTAACATCAGAGTACATAATGTTTAGAGAGCTATAAGATATTTTTCTTAGTCCCCCATCACAGGAATTTAGGCATAGGTTAAAGAGACATGAACACAGACACTGATAGTCGTCCACTGGAAAATGCAGTGGCCACACCTTAAAGCAGAGTGTTTTTTTATGGAAATTGACATAAAATTAAAACACACACACACACAATACAAAAACAAAAAACTAAGAACATTTTCTTCAGAATGTAAAAGATCAGCATGTGAATATACAATGATTATGTATAGATACTGACCCCTATACAATTTCACATCCCTTGAACTGGGATGAATTAAGACTATATATCAGTTACATACAGTTAAGAATGTAAGTTGCATGAGAGCAGAGGTATTTTCTTGTTTGTCCACCAATGTATCACCAGTGCATAGACAGAACATGACATAATAGGCTCAAAATATATTTGGTGACTAAATAAACTTTCAGGGTCTTATAAACTTATAAACCTACTTAGCATCCTCAAAAAAATATCCATCTGTAGAAATATGTATCCATAAATAAGTGAAACTAAAATTTCATAAGTAAAATAAGAATTGTTACACTATGAAGACTTATTTTTCCTATTTTTAAATCATAAAAATTAAGCTAGTGACAAGGCTCGCATTAGTAAGAATACAAGCATTGTAATTTTGCAAACAGAAATATGATTATAAGATTTACCTATAAGAAAACATAAATAAAGGAACATTCACAATTCAAACTTCTCCAGGATCTAAAAATCACTCCTAACAGGATTACACAGCCAAAGCTAGGAGGAACTGTGAAACAAACCTCTGAATGATTTAACAATGTGGCATCTACAGCAAAATGAACTTCTTTGCTGAACCTTAGATTTAAATAAGATTTAAAGATAGCATTAAAAATGATTACACCAAAGTACTTTTTCTTAAAGTTTAATCAGACATTGTATAAACAGGATTTTTAATCTAGCTTTTCATGATAAATTGTTAATAATTGAGTTCTTGAGTTAGCATCTCCCTCACCTAACGTCAAATGCAAGTAGTCCTTGTTGGGGTATAATTAATTACATTTTAAAAAGCAACCACATAACACCAACCATTTTACTCACTGAGACACCACACAAAACTCTCATTAGGAGAAAATTCAATAACAGACAGCAGCAAATATGCACTGTGCATATTAAGTGCATGTTCAATGTTATAAAAGAGAAACAATGGGGAAAAGAATTATATAAAAACCCCTAAAAACACTAAACATGCAATTATGACATAAAGATTCAATTTAGCTTAGATTATTTCCTCTTTACACCTGATTTCATGAAATTTACATATTCTATGAAATGATGGCCCCAAAACGTACTTATTTTCATGACTACTTTGGCTTTATTTGCAAATACTAACAAATGTGTTGGAACACTATACTTAAGTGTATGTATGTGTATTAAAAATCCTGAAAAAGAATATTTGGTTCTGCAAATAATTTTCCACCTTCATCCTTCACCTAATTTTCCAGCAAATACTGTTTGGGTCTTAGACTAATAAGTCCAGTTAATATATAACAATATACTTATTTAATATTGAGTAAGGTTCAACCAAAGATGGCACAGATCTTTTTCTCAAAATAATTTGTTACTAATTATAGGCAGGGCGAGTGAAAAGTATTTGTTGACATACGTCCTTTGAGCATGCTTCTAAGGTCAATTTCTAGGATGATTTGTTATACTAAAGACAAAATTAAGAGGGTAAATGAAATAGGAAAGAAAAAGCTAAAAACCTGTGATATATAATTTCAGCTTTCAGCTATAAATGGAGCAAACCTCAGTTTTGCGGGGGGTCGGGGGAAGGTTGTTGTTTTGTTTTGTTTTCATTTTTATTTTGTCATTAAGCCTGAACTACTATCTATCTTAGGAAGAATTAACAAATAAAATAATTTTTTTTAAAAAGGCTCTATTAAAACAAACTTTATTAAAATGGATGTAATTTTCTAGCTATAAGTATATTGTCATTTACAATAATTTCTATTTCTCCATTATTTCCCATTCATTATGTTTTTTCTAAAGTTCACTTTTAAATTCGAGCAAGAATTCACCACCATACTTAGATGTTATAGTTTTATTTTTTTCCAAGTGTGGAAAAAGTATTATAGGAAATCATGTCCTGTGCCTGAGAGATTATTTCTTTGTCATAAGTAAATAAAGGTTAACTGACATGCCCATGGTGTATGATTCAGATTTTGTTTCTTCTATTGAACTTAATCTATACCTGGGAGCTTATCTAAAACAACATTTCTTGCAAGATATAGCTTTTATCCCCACTAGGCTTCTCTTTTGATTCGAAAAATACGTTCCTTGTGAAACAATCAAACACCAAACTAAAATGTCTGTTTTGCTGAAAAGGGGACCACTGGACTCTAACCTGTGACAGATATGGGGTAGATGTGCACCACCCATGGAAACGTGAACTACCAGATGACAAGACGTCCTACTGAATGAACCTGGAACAGGGTAGGTCCCCAGGGCTCTTCAACCAGAGTTGGGAAGATTTCACAATTTTACTAGTCTTTCTGACTTCCAATTGATTCTAGCATGACAGGGAGCTATAGTCTGCAGTGACTTTCTCATAGCTAAGGGTAAGAGAAAATAAATAGAAACTAGTCTTTGGAATTGGAAAATACAAATAACTCTAGCAAAGATGACAAAACTAAAGAAACTATTTTAACAATATCGTTTTTACATATACTTCATTTCTCATTTCCTAGAATATTTAAATAATACAATGACAATATATTACTTATATACAAAATTTTTAGGAAGTGTATTGCATAATGAATTGTACATGTGTATGAAGAGCAGTGTCAATCTCACGACTTAATTGCAAAAGACTGACATTGCCCACTTTATTCTACAAATAAGTAAATAAATGACAGAACGGGTAAAATGTCTAACTTTGTGTTCCACGGAACACCTGCATCAGAATCATCGAAAAGCTCGTTAGAAATCTGGGGGCCCAATTTCAGACCTAAAAAGTCAAACTCTCACAGGATCAGGAACATGAAACTGCATTTGAACAAGCTTCCCAAAGGATTCTTAGTCATAGTCACATGTAGGATTACTGGACTCCTGTAGAATTACGTAATTGATCACATTCAGGAAAATAATTAAAACTCACCCAAAGTTTCTCTATAGAGCAACAGATAAAATCTGATAAATCAAGAACTTGTAGTACAAGCATATTACTTAGTGGTTGCCTCTATAGAATAAAAATGGGGAACGATTTTGTGGGGGTTTTTTTCCTACTCTATGAATATATTGCTTTGATACAATTTAAACTAGAAAAAAGAAACAGCCGAAGACAAAAAACAAAGCAACCAACGAACACCGACCAAAATAACAACAAAAACCCATCCACATAAGACCCAGAACCTTTAAGAGCCAGCTATTGCTTTGAGCTCAGGCACGCTATCTCAGATGAGGAAACAGGAGACAATTCATCTCTGAATGGAAAGCTTCAGTCTGACTGCAGTGACATGTTTAAATACGCCTTTTTTTTTTTTTTTTTTTTTTTAAGAAAACAAAACACAGTAACAAATGCATGTCCTCAAATCTCAGAAATGGAATTACTCTTTGAATGTGTGCTCACCTTCTGGTAAAAGCAGTCAGAGGAATGAAAAGACAAAGTCTTTCTCCCCAGTCATACCCAAAAATTTAATCAGGCAAGAAAGGTTTTCAAATTAGTAACAAAAAGTAAAGTTTTATAAACTACTCACTATATGTGTAGAAAGGAACAGAAGGCAGCAAGGCAGCTTAGAAGAAAGGCAAAAAATTAAGAAACAAACCATATATGGAACTTTCCTCTCTGGGGCAAGCCCACGTTAATATAAATCATTCAGTGAGGGTCTACATAGACCTGTCTGATTTCAGTTTTTTTAAGAAGCAGATTTGTAACAATAATCTACGTTATTTTTTCCCCACTTCACTGTTCAAGAAAAGTGTTACTCTTTAAAAAAATGCCTAAGAAAATGAAGCATAGCTATGCCTTCTGTTCGCTTGAACAAAGCATCACCCATGTATGGCTTTAAACAGCCAAGTACCCACACACCAGTTTGTCTTGATTATTTTCAGATGGGTCACTAGGATTGTAGGACAAATTTCAGTTAAAGCATAGAAATTTGCAAACTTTTTATATTTACTCTATAAATATGTCAGAGAAGAGTGAAGATTATTTTTTCTTTAATGACATTATTCTCATTGACTTGCATTCCAGTGTCCTTTCTTTAGTGTAAGAAAAAGGAGTAGAGTTACAAGGATCTGTCCTGCCAGACATTTTATAGAACCCTGGATATACCTCCGTGATTGGTCTGTGAGGATGCAACATATAAATGTGAACATCAACTATTACATGAGTCACTATAAAGAAGACACTGAAAGGAACTAACGCAACTGATGGAAACAAACTAGAAAAATAATAACACATAACTTTGTAATGAAGAAAATGAGAGGTGGTAGATTTTAAAAGATTAGTGATATGACTAAATTTAAAGTATATAATTTAACATATAAGAGCACTGATATATTAAAACACAGGATTCAGAAAAACTCAGTTTACAAACAAATTTATATGTATTTTGGAAAAATAAGGCTCATCCATGTTCTAAATAATTTTTAAATTCTCTTTTCTGAAGAGATACAATTCTACTTCCTCTGGACTAAAGCATATCCTAAAGTAATTCATTTTTGTTTTCCCCAGGAGAGTGGCTGAGTTCTAAAAAGATTTGTTTCTAAGAAACACATAATTTGTTAGAGCTACATAATTGTTTCTCTTAGCCTTCATGCATTTCTTAGGATGTACTTATAGGAAGGTTTTTGTTTTTTGGTTTGTTTTCGTATGTCTATACGTGCTTCAAAAGTCAGCATCTTTCAAAGGTTAGCAAGCTATAGTGTAACATCATTAGACTCCAGATTTCCAATTGATATATTCTATAAATAAAAATAAAGAATGCTCGGGAATATTTTTAGAGAATGCCCAAGTGTTATGGTTTAATCTCACTTTCACAATTTTTGAATGCTCTATTCTCTAATCTTCTATATATATTCACACATGTTATAGTCAAATGTATGTTCTATAATCTGGTGTTGAGCAGAATTTTGCAGTTCATTCTCCTAACCTATATTTACCAAAGGGCTAAAGCAGTAAAAGCAGAAGCATTTTATTTGATTGAGGCATGAAAGGAAATCTGATTATTCATGTTTGAAAAAATAGGCCCATAGAATTTATAGACGGGCCACACAGGTGGAAGGGAGTTTCTTTCTATCCCGAGAGATAGGATGCCTCTGAGCATTCCCAGACAGACAAGATTCAAACATTTGTAAAGGGCATTTAGGAGACAATACAACCTTTCAGTTCCAATATTTGATAAACTTCTCTATCCAAAAATCCTCCTTAGAATCGAATCCATATAACCTATTCCTCTTTTTTAAATAATTTCTCTCTTGTTCTGTCCTGAATGAAGAAGATTGAAACTAGATGGTCATCATCATCTTAACAATAGTCTTTTATGTCAGTCAAACCTTGAAATAAAGCATACCTCCACTTTCTTTTCAGTAGACTATTTCAGATTTCGGTTTACCTTTGTTTACAGGTTCCCATTATAATTAGTTGCTTTATCCACAAATCTCACAGTCCTATTTGTTAAACTATAAACATTCACTAATTGAAGTAAACTAACATTTTGGCATTCTGAAATTGTTTGGTTAAACATTCACGGTTTCAGCATGTTTTTCCAGAATGAGATTATATGTATTCCTTGAAGGCACGATCACGTTTCTACCTTAAGAAGGGAATTAAGACTTTGAAAATACTTAGGAGGAAATAAGCACTAAACAGCTGACTGTGATTTTGATGACAATTTTACTTATTGTGCTTTTATGACATGCAAGGCATACTGAATATGACATACGCCTAATTCTCAAGAAGTTCAGACTTATCAAAGACATGCATCTAAAATATTATACTATAATAAACACAAGATACGAGGTGGTATAAAGTCTAACTCTGTAAGGTAAAGATGGCAAAGGAAAGGTCAAGAAAGATTTCAATGAGATGAAGTCTAAACTGAGTCTGCAGAATCATCAGACCATGAGGCAAAAGTGAAAAAAGTATTCAAACAAAACTAACATGTGCAAAGACAAAAAGGCATAAAATAGCTCACTCTGAAGAACTGAAAAATTAGAAGGGCTCGAGCTCAGAGAGTGGGGCGAGACAGAGTGCTGGAATGACAAGAGTTAAAACTAAAACTGTAGTCCAGGCTCAGGTTATAGAAAAATGTTCTGTATAGTTAAAGATTTAGGACTTTGTCCTGAAAGAAGTTTCAGGAGAAAATTAACAAGGGTAAACGGCTGTGTGATAATGCCTCTGCAGAGAATAGACTGGAAGGAGGGAAAATGGAAAGCAAGGCAGATTCACAAGTTCAGTCTAAGCAGAATGTGGGTATGAACTAAGGAAGTGAAACAAAGATGGAGTAAGGCCATGAGATTAAGATATTTTTGAAAGGTAGACTCAATAGTTTGGCAGCAATTGGAAGATAATGGTAAAGAACGGGAGCGACTGAAGATAAATCAAAGGTTTTCAGCTTGAATGGTGAGGCCATCAACTTAGAAAGGCAACAACAGAACTAGAAGTCAGATGTTAGTCAGAAAAAATAATGATTTCAACATTGGATTTACTGAGTGAATTGTCTGTGGAGCAGCACATGGATGGTTGGGGTTGCTGTGTGAATCGTGTTTTATGCTGTCGCTAAGCTGAGGGCTGAGGAGTGAGTCCAGCGGTGTCGCTTGTTTCTAATTTGCACAAGGACCCCAGCGTTGGGTCAGGGAAGATGCCCAGTTGGCAGGGCAGAGTGAGACCCAGGCTAGAGGTAACAATGTGGGAGAGCTAGCCACATGTGCCTATTTAAATTTAAAGTCACAATAACTAAATACAATTAAAAATTCATTTCTTCAGTCCCATTAGCCACATTCCATGTGTTCAGTGACCATTGTGATTAAGGCTACTGTATCAAACGGTATAGATATAGGTTATTTCCATCATTGCAGAAAGGTCTGTGGGACAGTGTTGGCATGGCACATGTAAAATAAGAGGAAAGGCCTGGGAACAGAATCCCGGGAATGAGAAGGTAAGGAAGATGAGCAGAGTGAGGAGACGGAATTGAAGGAATAAACAAAGAAAGGGAGTATCATACCCCGTGACCACGAGAAGAGCGTTCAAGGAGACAGAATGGTGAAGAATAAGAAAAGCTGAAAAAAGGTCAAATAAGGAGTAAAAAATTCCTTAGGATAGCTATTTTACCCTGGCATTTGGTATAGTGTTGGAACCAGGACCAATTTCTTCGGAAGCAAAATGACTCAATGAGATGAATTCTCCCACTCAGATGACAGGCTTAGCTTTCAGAAAGAACTCAAGTGCCCCACAGGAAGGAAAATATCGGAAATATGACCATTCTCTTCCCACACTTTAATGAAGGGGAGGCCTCGCCTAGCCGTCATCCTTAGCTATCATCCTTCTGGGAGTTTCTAAGTCTCTAATTAAGGTATACATCATTATGGTATAGATTTCTTGAAATCATATAGATAATAACTATATCCAGACGTCAAGCAACACACAAAATTATCTTCTCATATCAAAAATCAAAAGGCTAGAATAGCAGTTACCAGGGGCTAGGGGCAGGGGGTATGAGGAGTTAATTTTTCAGTAAGTACAGTTTCACTATGGGATCATGAGAAAGTTCTGGAGATGGGTGGTGTTTAGGTTTGGACAGCAAGGTGAGTGCCACTGAACTACACACTTAAAAATGGTTAAAATGGCAAATTTTCTGTTGTATGTATTTTACCACAAGCAGGGGGGGAAAAAAAAAAAAACAGTGAAGCTGAACTAAAAACGTTTAACATGGGAGAGAATCTGGAAGAAATCTCTTACAACGCTTGACACATGGGAAATTTAAGATACCAAACATAAAAGTTGAAAACAATGCTCACAAACATCTGTTACTTAAAGTAACATAGGTGATTGTAATAGATTTATGATATTAGACGTAAAAATATGGGTTTGATAAGTTGTCAGATATCAAGCATATCTTGTTGCTGTTGATAATTGCCTCATGTGAAAACGTCAATGGTCTGGAAAAATGAAACAAGTTAGAGCTTTAAATGGTGCTAACAGAACAAAAATGTATTAGGTCAGTTACATAATCAAGATGGTGTTTAAACCCTTTTCTTTGCTATTGGCACCTCAGGTCAGTAGCAGCAGTTAGCTGGTAGAACCACAAAGCAAAAATATCAGAAGTAAACCCCGAGGCAACCATGTTTGTACAGGCAAAATGATCACTCTGCAATTACAGGAGGGCAAGTACCCATGAATCACTCCTCCTGCATTCTCTGACAAGCCCAGAGCAAGGCTCAGGGAAACAAACTCTGAAGGGATCCTCAAAGAAGCCAATGGCTACTTCCATTTGTGTTAGTGCAACCACGAAGCAGAAAATGAGGCTAAAACTTAATCCAAGCAGGTGGAAGCTCATGAATGCAAAATAATACAATAAGCTAATGACTGTTTGGCCCAGCAGTTTTAGAAGTTACACAATAAATAATTTCATATGGATTTTTAACTACTGACTGTCTCCCATCAACATCCAGACTTTTCCTTGGGAACATACTGAAAAACTGAAGTAAACACTTTCAGATTCATAGATCTCCCTTTGTTTTTTCTCCAAGGATATTGATCAGATACAGAGAACAGGACCATCCTATAATCAAATCAGTTTTCCTTAGCCATTATTTGGAGTTCTGCTCAGATCATACAGGGATTCTGCTGATGTCACAACCTAATAAGTAAAATCACCTCATGACTGTAAGCTACAAACACACTGACAAAATGCAAGAACACACACTGGGAGTGGAAACGAACCAATGGCAGAGAATAAAAGAAGGAAGACAGAGAAAAACTCAAGAGATGAGTCAAGCTTTACTTACAACTTTCAGCCTGATAGTCTGGCACAAACTGCTCATCATTGTCAGGTACCTGAGCTGAAGGGGAAAAAATGAAAAAAATTAAGAGAAAAACTGCCAAGACAAGGAATATCAACTAAGATCTTTCATGTAAGATCTTTTTTAGGCTGAGATAAAATGTATTACTATTTGCCCATGAGCTCCTATTTAAAATGGTATTGATAGCAATACTTGGAAGGGGAAATAGAAATAATCATTGATGTCAACTAGAACACATGTGTCAGAAATATAATGGTGGCAGTCCCTCTGAATTTTACCTGCCAGGTAGAAATAAAAGACACATGCAAAATAAAAGCAGCTACAGGATTTCCATGAGGTACAGGGTTTCTTTTTGCAAGAATGGAGTAAAAAGTATTTGAATTCACCCACTGCCAGTGCTTAAGCAGCCCATTTAATGTAACCACATAATTCTTTCAAATGATGCACAGTTAACACACACACCCCTCTGCTTTATAGAAATTTCCGCTTTTGGTGTGTTCTGTCAACTGCAAATAGACTACCATGATTAAAAATGTTTGCCTTAAATTTGGCAAAAATATGCGACAAAATTTCTTAAATTACTGTCATTGATTTTGGTCATATATAATAAAATGTTATACTTCAATTATTATGGTCATAATAATGCAAATAAAAAATAAACTCCATCTTTTCACGCAAAATATTTTTCTAGTGACTATTTAGCATTAACAAAAAAGAATACCATTATTTCATCAGTCCTAATGTCAAATGACTTCCTTATTTTCAGCAAAGGAAAAAAAAATTACTGAATAGAAAGGACTAATCACATTTGGCAGTAATCAAAACACAAGTAAAATTTTTCACTTTTACAATCTTTTCATCATGGTTGTTTTAAACATTAAAATAGCCTATTCCAAAATGACAGAATATTAGAAAAACAAGTTTTCACATGCACACAAATGTGCATACTCACACACATACAAACTACATAAAATAGAAGTTAGGTTACTTTTAATTTGGTAAAAATACATGAGTGTCCTAATTAACTTTAGCTGTGATCTGATTAGCTAGTTAGTATTATTTTATTAATACTATCTAATAATGAAACTTTTTATCCAATCATATCATGTTAAAACAGATGTCAATTAATTTTTTAAAAAGAGCCTATTCTGTATGAGGAATGCTCATTAAAATAATCAGTCTCTGCTGAAAATGTTATGGGTTGGTAACTGAATGAGTTAAGAAAAATTCTACATAAAAAAAAGTCTATATTTGGAAATTCTAATAAAAAGGATTACAACACACACAGAATTAAAGGTTCTTTTTACCGGCTTATTTAATAGTATTTTTTAAAATAGAATTATTTGGCTAAATAAAATTTGTTACATTATTAAGAGTAGAACTAATGATAATCTTGCCTATTATCAAAATATATGCAGCTTGACATTCAACCATTTTCTAACAACTTTCTTCTTTACACCAGTATTTAAGCTCACTAAAGGCAAATTCCATCCTCTGTCACAAAATGAAACCAAACAAATTAAGAACTTTTTTCCAAATTATAACTGATGGCTATTTCTTCAGCCTATATTAGAAGTGTTTTCTCTTCCTATTCCACTATTGTCTGATATCTAACTAACTAAAGTCATGCAAACTTCAAATCATAGTTCTATGACTTGCTACATTAGTTAACCTCTTTGAACTGCATTTCATTCCTCAGTTCAGTAGTGATAATACACGTTTTTTTTATAAGTATTAAACAAAATATTCTAAACAAAATGCGAGGCAATGCCAGATATTCAAGGAAAGTTAGTTTCTTCTTTCCAAGTCTCCACCACCCACCCATTATTTTTCCATTTCACATGCAAAAAACTACTTTACTTATTATAATGCAAGTCTAGTATCTTCTAATGAGTTATATTGGACACGGATAAAAACAACTGCTAAAATTTGTACATTAGCATTCTCTTAGCTATAAACATTTTTCTTGACATGACAAGTAAACTTGAGTTTTCTCAGACTTCCAAATTAAAACTGGAGGAGTGCCCCCCAAAAGTTACAAAAATATTTTTAACATCTATTTAATAAATAAAAGGAAGTAGACAGAATCAAATCCCGCGTACTTTTCCCATCATAGCCACATGTTTTGGTTTTCCTTCTAAATTAACATCTAGATAGATGTAAGTATTGAGATGCAAAAATTATCAACCACAACAATTACTATGCTTTTCAAAAACCAACATTTACAAGAACCTAATAAAAATGTAATATCCCTTACAGGAATAGTTAAAAATAGCTGATGAGTAACAAAAGTATATTTGTAACTGAATATGCTCGTATGAATGTACTACAGGCCAGACTTCTTTTTTTCTTACTATCATAAAACCAAGTTGCAAATCCATGACACATATCACTTCAAGAAAGGCATAAAAATCTCTGGTGGGTGTGTGGTACGTGTGTTGGGACATGTGTGTAAAAAAAGGCAAAACTTTAGGAGCAAAAGAAACTAGGAGTTCTACCTCACAAATACACAGAAAATAGCTGCATACTAGCAATTTGTAAAAAGAATAAGAATTGCTATTTCTGTTCTAACTCCTTAACATACTGAATAAATACTTCACACTTATGCTTGAACATATTACAGAATTTTAACAAAAAACATATGACTCACATTTTTACAGAAGCTAATCTTCAGAAACTGAATAGACCAAATGAAGCAGCATGCTACTTAAACAGACAAAGGCTTAAGTCTACCTCTAATTTGAAGTTAGAGTAAAAGGAAAGCAGTTAACGAAAAACACAAGTTGGATCTGGACAAGGAAAATATGACAAAGTATTGCCACACTCGTATCATACATTTCCTTTTTTTCCCTCTCAATTCTCGGGAATTCTGTGAAGTAGCAAAATGCAGCTGCCTAAAAATTTGTGACAAGTCATACCAACTCCAAAATGGAAAATGAACAATAGAGGCCAACCGAAAAAAAGAAAAAAAGTTTGTTTTCACTACTATATATTATAAACTATGCTTGGAATAATCACCTTGGAGGAATGAAAATGTTTCCCCACATTATGTAATTAAAGAGGAAGGGGAAGGAGAAGAAAGGAGAAGAGGGGAAAGTATATACCAAAAGACCAATAAAAGGCTTTCAAGGAGATTAAGCAGGTGGATTTTATTGGTAATAGCTGGAGCTGCTCTAACAGTTCATTGCACATTAATAGACAAGTGGCCATCAAGTCTCAGGACTTCGGCTTTAAAAGGGTAGTGTCTGCACTCTCAGCTATTTGCTTTACCTAGATTATTATCCAAAGTTCCTTCTCTCTGTCTCTCTGTCTTTCTCTCTGTCTCTCTCTCTCTCTGTCTCTCTCTCCAGCCTGCAGTACATATCATGATAAACTAATGAAAGTATTAATTCTGGTCTAGATGTCACAGAATCACTATCCTTTATATTTAATTTTATTATATACTTTTTAAACTAACATTTCCTGTGGGGGGGGGTAAATAGAGCTTGCCTTTCTGCATATTTTAAACTTTCAAATAAAATAATAAGCATTACTTAGGAAAACGTTGAGCGTTTAAATATTTTCCAAGGTTGGCTGCAGGCAGTTAAAAACTCCTTTTTTCTTACAAACTAGGCTCCTGTTGAGTTTTCTTTTAAAGCTAAGGGGAAAAGTGGAAAAATTACAAAGGAAACAAATTGTCAAGTATAAAAAGGGTTAATATTTAATTAAAACCAGTTCTATCCACTGTAACAATGACCTGGAGCCAAACAAGGCGGAAGATGTATGAGTCATTCTTTCTGCCCGTGAATGAGACAGCTGATCTCCTCAGCAATTCCTCCAGACAAGCAGGCAGAACTGGAGTTCTGCCTCCATTCACAAAAACACAGTCCAGCATGAGCCATGTGGCCCAACCACAATCTTTTCATGTCACACCCTTCTAGAGAGCTGAAGCAAGTCAACTTGAACTTGCAATATAAACACAATCTTATGTGCTCTATCAAATACAGTTCAGATCCATTAAGGCATACATTTAAATAAATGGCAAGTTTACAAAATTAAATCCATATATTTTACATATTTAACCCATCCTGCTTTGTAGGGTAACTTGTCAAAGAAACTTAAATGTACAAAACTAAGAAGGAAGGGAGGAAAGAAGTAAAGAAAAAAAGGATGAAATGATGGAAGGAAGGAGAAACACCCTTTTCAAAATGCCTTATTTTTCTGGCCTATTATTCAAAGTTTCTGATCCTAAGATTATAACAGATTACTGCTGACTCTGTAGCATTTCACTTTGAATCAAAGGGTTAAAAACAACTTTCTCTGAAGAATTTTAAATCTTCAGTAAAAGTAAAACAACAAGAAAAATCAACCTTCATACAGTGGTATTTTGTTTAATGCTAAAACGAAGCTTCAGGCCATGGAATAAAATAATCATGAGGCCACTAAGCCTGGTTTTATACCACATCCGCTTTCAACATTAAAATGATTGTACTAATGTATAAGCATTAATTAATGCAGAAGTATAAACATATTTAAACAAACCAAAAAAGGGGGCTATTTCCCCACGACAGGAACATCTTTTATATTTTGATAAAGACATTCTATATGTTCTAAAAGAAAACAGCACGTTTTAGTTGTCTTTAGTCTCAAATTAGTTCCAATTCCTAACTCTAAACTGACCTATTATAATGACTTGAACATTTAAGGGTAGCTCAGACCTGTTGTTTCCAGACAAATATTTTTATTATTTTAATTACAAGTTTGTACACAGGTCAAAGGGAATGAAGTTATATCATGAATTTCAAGAAATTACACATTTCCTGTAACTGAACTAGAGAAGCTTAGCAATATTTCATAAACATTTGTTAGGCCCTCTGGAAAAACTATATTATGCTACACCGAATCCAAATTCTATTCTTAAACATTTCTATTTTGCAAATAGACCTCAAATGAAAGGCATTTCTATAATTCCAATGAATATTTAGAAATATAATACATTACCTATCTTTTAATCAAGTACAAAGGCGAAGTGTTTCTTTCCCAGTTTCGAGTATTTTCTGGTACAATGCAAAGAGGGGTAGTAGCCCCACCCACCCCAAAATGACTCTTGCTCAATTCTAAGAAATAGTATAGATGCTGTTATTTTAATGTTTAAATTCTCAATTCCTTTTTTATGTAAACCACATAAAATAATGTTTTTAAAGGTTTTATTCTTTACTGTATCACAGGAAAACATTCATGAGCACATATCCAATTTATGTTTTATTAAAAAAAAAAAAGGCGTAAGTTTTGAAAAATAGAAATGAGTACATTATAACTGCTGAGTATTGCTGGATGACAATGTGTATACCAAAAACAACAGCACATAATATTTAAGGAACTTCATAATAAATGACTTTGAATATAAACAGGATCACCACTGAAGTGAACTGATAAGATACAAGGATAGCTCTACTTTTAAGTCAACCTGATTATTATCTGAAGGTCACATAAAACAAAAGAAAACAATTTAAAAAAAAACAGCCTTTTCTACATGAGGTACGAAACTTTCATGTAGAAAGGTTGTTCTTGGAAGATAAAAATTTGACTCAAGCGTGGTGGCAGCATGAAACCTGACTTACTACAACTCCATGGAAAAACATTTTGCCCTAATGGCAGGGAATCGTTGATGACTTTTTCCCTTAATATTACTGAGGAAAGGGAACCTCAAGAACAATCTAGACCAACAGCAAAAATAAGTACTATGCATTTCTATTAGATACATACGAAATTTATTATTTCTCTTTAGGTTGTGTTAGTAGGTAAACTTTAATAAACAACTTTATTAGAATGTAATCTATTTAAAACTCAAATTTGCATACTTCTATTTCTGTCCCCCACGTATAAAAGGGTCCATTTTAACTATGAATTTCTGGGCATCTTTCGCTAAAGCACCACTTAAAACAGGTTGTTAAGAACGGACGTTACCGTGATGTTGATAGGATTGATATTTGAACTCATTATTTCATGGGATCAAATAATTGAAATTGCCTTTCTGTCAGTAGCAATCTAATTCAAAAGGCAAAGAATCAATAAAGAGTTGTACATAGTTAAAATTACAATATTAAGTAGCTATAACAAAATATAAAATAGATAGTTTCTACTTTTTTGTTTTTAAACTGCTACGGTGTTCACTGAAAACATTACCTTTTCGATTTCCTTCAGAATGAAACATGGTTATTTTAAATTGTGGTATATATGTTAAAAATATTTAAATTGCAGCATTAGTACTTGGAAAGTGATACTAATATAAAGTTACAATCTTCACAAACACATTTTTAATCCCTGTTTGAAAATAAATTTTTTGAGAGAATGGAAGTCTAATTTTAGAGATAACTTTAATGAATTAAAAAAAAAACTGATTCCAAACCCACCGTCAAATAGCCCTGCCTTATTACCCAATTTCTCCTTAGACGTAAAACATATTTCTTACTCCATAATAATTTACCTAAGACCAATCCATATGTTGCACTTTTGGTCTAATTCATAAAATTCTTATAGGAAAAATAAACATGCTAAGATACATCATCTCCCAAGTATTTAGTGACTTCGAAAATTTTTTCTTTTTTACCTGATTTTCATATGACACAGGACTAAACTTGACTCTCAGGTCCAATAAGATTTTTTGACCTGGTTAACTTCCCAGTGGGATTCTAACTCATAGGAGAAACTTGGTTAATTGTCAATGATCTTCTTTAAAAGGGTCAAGATGGTTTAAAATTCCATGGTCAGTTTCTTGGCTACAAATTATTATGAAAAGAAATATGTACACGGTGCATGGTCAGCCAATTTGGCAAGGTTATAATTTCTGAATGTCCAGAGGGACATAAATGGACAAATCTAGCTACGAATAAACTAGTGTAATTTTGAGATCTCTTTTTAGCTAAAATTGTTCAAGAGTGGAATAAGTCAAGTTAAAATGCTAATGCCAGTAATACTTAGCTATAATTGCTAAAAATAAGAATAAATACCCAGTATAACAAATATTAAAAACAAACTTCTCACTATTAGATTAAAAAAAAAATCATAGTAACAACTTTTTGCTTATATCATGATGGGATAAGTTAATGTAAACTATTTTGGAAAATGTTACAATTATTCTAAGTGCAATTGTATCCATAGTTTGTAAATAGTAGCCCACCTACGTATTTAATTCTTGAATTTGGGGATTAATTCCTGAACTTATTTAACATTATGAATTGTTTTCTAAGTAAAAGTCCATGTTCCTCCAAATACATCAGTCATTTTCTAGGTTTATTTTATATAAAGCTAAATCTTCAGATTTGATTTACAGGCATGTTAATACACATGGGTAAGAACAGTCAGTATAGAGTTTTGAAAGATAAAGTCGGATAAATTATTCAAATCACTTATCCAAGGCACAAAGAAACAAAACAAGTCCAAAGTGAAAAATTGTACTGAAACTGATTATAAAATGGTAAGAGTCTGTCACAGATTCCACATTTTAAAATTCCAGGAACAGAGTTGCTATGCACATTCAAAATCTGCCAGCAAGTGCACCGAGTTGGAATCAATGAGACTTAAACATCTTAAAGAAGAAACCTACCTTCCAGAACAATTAAAATAGATATTTTAAGTTATTTGGGGTAAGCAAATAAATTCTCTCATAAATGTAATGTTCTCAAAACCTTCAACTTTCCAGACTAACAGAAAAACGTTAACACAAGAACCTCTGTGCATTTTTTTCTTGAAAAAGTTACATTGAAGTATATGGCTTATATTGCAATAATAAGTGATGTATTGCAATAAGTTTCATTTACAGAGACAAGCAAAATGACCTTTAAATATAACTAAAACTTTCATTAGTACTTACCTTTCATTAACATACAAATACAATCACCCTTTCCGAAGGGCTCCCAGGAAAGCTATTTAACTTAAAAGATTAAAAAAGACTACTGCAAAAGCTCTTTGGAGATTTAGAATATCAGCAAAACAAAGAAACTTATTTTACATGCTAACAGCAACTTTATCAACTGCAAGCAAGACCACCGATAAAACACAGCAGTCGGCCTCAAATAGCGACAGCAACACTTGGGTTCCATTTAAAGAGACCCTGCCTCTTCTTTTAAACACTTTAAAAATGTGTTCTAAAAACTATGTTTCCCATATAATGTAAAAACAGAAATAAGACAGTTATACTCAATGCTTAAATATCTATAACTTTCTTTGTTTCCCACAAAACACATAACAGTACAAAATTAATATTTCACATTTATTAGGACAGATCCAAAAGAAAAATTTCAAATTATGGACACCAACAGAAAGTCCCTCAACATTAGACATTTCTCAAGTTGTATAAAGCTGTACTGAAGCAGTATCTCATTGTTCCTCTAAAATAAAGTTTACGCAATAAAAGGTACCATAGATTGCAACACAATTTTTTATCCAAAAGTAGTCAAAAATTAAAATAATGCCTTTAAATGTCTCCTTGCTGTATTAAATAAATCCTAATAGAAGTGGCATAATAGCAAAGGTCATTTTCAGCAAACATCACATCATAGTAACAACAAATAGAAAACATTTTAAAATTCCTCAAAGCCCCCAAAGATATATTTTAAAGCCATAGATTTTCTAAGTATTGGATACACACCTAACGTTCTGTGTTGTGAACAAGGTGGAAAGAAGACACTTGCACTTAAATCTTGAAGCATCCCGTCCTGATGAACCCAGAGAAACTAATTTCTGCCATCAGAAAAGTCCTCCACCAGAACACCAAATAATGATATGCACTGCTCTAAAGGAAACAGCAAGCTGGGTTCTGGCTCTAGGAGGTCTCTCGAGGTACAATAATATAAACCTGATCAATTGCAATTAAAATCTGAACAGAGGCTTAGAACTTGAAGTCTTGGTGCATTAGTTCTTGCCAAAAGCAGATGTGATTGTGAGTTGGAAGCAATTTCTCCTGGTAATTTGTGATGACACTGGGTAGTGCAGCCCCAGATTCCCCAAAGACAAACTCATCAGAGGCTCTAATGTATGCATGACACATGAGGTGGCTCTTTTAGAGCTCAATTAATTGGGCTGAACATTAAGACAGCAAGTTCAGGACTCCCTCCCCCCCCTTCGAGTTGTCTTTCCCCTCCTTTTAAAGGAATTTTATTTTATTTTATTTTATTTTGCCTTACCTTCTGCAAGCCATGTTTCCTGTAATTGACTTAGATCTTGAAAGAGTTCTAAAAAACAAGTGAAAGACAAAAGATGTGCAAACCTTTAGGCTTCATTAAATGGAAATGTTTGTCATACAACTAGATACACACACACACACACACACACACACACACACACACATATCAATTTATTTGGGGGAGGTCAATACAAAAAGAAAACAGAATTCATAACTTAAATATCTCAATAATCCTGCTCCTTTTGATGGCTATCAAACAATACTTCTTTAAGAAATTACTGCAGTCAACTAAATAATAAAGTCAATATATTTTCCCACCTTTTTCAAATAGCTTAATAAGTTTAGGGACACCAAACAACTCACATACACTAAGATTCAAAAAAAAGGCTGAAGTGAAGATGTGCCTATCCATGGAAACCTTTCTTAAATATATTCAACTCTTGTAAAATAGTAACAGGGAAAAGATTAAAGACTGAAAAACATTTTATTTATATCTTCCGAATTTTATAAGAAAGATGTAACAGTACATGGTGTAACTCTCAAAGTAATGTACATTTTTGGGTTCAAAGATAAAAGGGACAACTACTAAATGCTAGTTTTCAGAGGAAAATTTCTATATTAATAAGTTTACAAAAGTCAAAGAAAGATAATTCCCTGGCACCTGTTTATTATCAAGTGCAAAACTTTGTATTCTGTCATAGTGGGGAGGGAGAGAGGTGTCCAATAATTATGAAGATTTCAGGAAGTTTCAGAATTTAATATACCTAATCTAAATGGCAGACTGAACTTTGATAATTAAATCTAAGTATATTAAGTTTATTATTAATGCTCCCATATGGCTGGAATAATTTATAATACATTGACTTCCTACCAACAGTTCATAAAAAGAATCTGTAACCTAATTTCCCAAATAGGTATTATAATTATTAATTAGGCCTTAATTATAATTCAGTGAATACTTTAATACCTATAAACAAGATATTATGAACTCGCCATGGAGTCATCGAATTCACCCATGAAAAGTTTGATAACAGTATATGGTTTTAGTGTAAGGGGGATGGGAAATCAAACAATAATTTATATTGTTTAACTTCTAATAAAGTAAAAAGGAGAAACTAAGCAGTGTTCATCGCTCCTTGATTTGTCCCACTGTGTTGGATATTTTAAAATTGTTACCTTAGTGTATGGGATTAGTTATATGCCATATGGGCAAGGGTATTTAAACATAAAAGAATGATTAAAAGAAGGACATCACTGTTAACTTTTTATTTCCTTCTTTCATTAGTTTGTGACAGGGCCATGAAATATCCTCCAATGCAAACTGTCACATTATGGTAATTGCTCTAAGTAAAAAAAAAAGTCTTAGTTAAATACAGTAATTTGAATGTTCATTATTTTTAAGCAAAGATTGAAGTGCTCCTCTTCTTTGTGAGGGTGGGGAATATAGGGAAAGGGGGAATTCAGCCCAAAATAAAACCTCACCTTCTGAATCATGAGCCAGATCTCTGTTAATGAATTTTCTTTTCCTGACATTTGTTGGTTTCTCGTTACAATTTCTCCCACGCTGATTCTACAAAGGGAAAGATAAAATCCTTTAAAAGAATGTAAACCTCAAATGTCACACACACAAAAAAACACATGCATACATACGTCTACTGAATCCTCTCTCTAGATAGAAAAATTAAAGTCCACAGTATCAATTCTAATATTCATTTTCTGCATTAATTTGACAGTGAAAGCTTATGCTGGGATTTCAACAGCCCGGGAGGGTTGCTTCCCAGAGCCGATCCTAACACACTACTAGTTATTAGTTATATATTCATGGTATCTCAGCATCAAAACAACAGTAAGCAATTACACTTCAAGTCGTTTTTAAGCTGGGTCAAAGCTAAATTAAAATACAATGAATTTTATCCTGATACCCCCCTCAAAAAAAAAAAAAGAGAAGAGTAGTGAAATGAAAAACTACGAGAGAAAAAGACGGAGGAAAAAAAAAGAAACAAAAACACCCCATGTAAACAGAAAGTGTCAGTATTTGTCTCAACTTCATTCTTTTCAATGTGGCAGACAATCCCAGCCAAAAACTTTGAGTGCAGCAGCTGCTGCTGCCCTCCATCTACTCTTCCACTCATCTTGGACACTTTAATCAGGAAAAAAAAGGGGGGGGGTCTTAAAAATAAAACTATGCCTTATCCAAATCACTGAAAGGTAAGCTCATTTTGAAGATTGGGCTTCTAGAAGCAGAGTCGCCCTACAGTGGCAACAAAGCAGATAAAATATCTGCAATCCCAACCCCCTTGCCCCCTCCCTTCTCATTCTATCCCCCCCGCCCGCCCCCCCGGAGTCAAGTTTATAAACAGCAACTTTCGAACTGATCACTCACATTGGTGACCATGTAAGGCACTTGCTGGTCATAAAATCCATCCATTCTGCTGCTCTTCGCAAATCTCAGCTCAGTGTTTTATATTTTGAGCATTTAGCAGGAGCTTTCCTCGGGATCTGGACTTCTGTCAACCTAGAGGGGAACAAGATGGCTTTTAGGCTAAAAAAAAAAAAAAAAATCATGAATGAAGCTCTTGCATTTGCATAGCTAATTACCCTCCGACAGTCCCATTCACAAAAATAACCCTCCCTACACCGCCTCCTTCACCTGGATCCAAAGAGAGCCAAGAGTTCACAATTTACATATTTTCGGCGGTAGCAAAAATCCGAACAAGAGACGATGTATTTATGTACACTCTCGATGTTTCCCTGGGCGGTCGGTGTACCCCGGGCAGCTCTGATTCGCAAACGTGTGCAAAACTAGCAATGGCGATCAACGAGACTTGCTTTGCACCTAACGGGACTAAAGAGACGGAGACACCTCTTTCATAAGGATAGTTTTTGCAACCCAGAACCATGCAATTATCTGGAGAGACATAAAAAGTTGTTGGAAAGACCCACCTGAAGGCCACGCTAGGCGAACTGCTGCAAAAAATTCCCTCCAAATTTAATAAAAACATTAATTATTGCCCAGCACTTCCCCTTGGAAGCCGAAAGCGCCTCTGACAGAGCTCAATTCGGTGGTTTTTCCTCTACTTCTCCTCCAGGGGCCTCCAATCCAAACTGATGGATCGCTGCCTCCCATTGGCTCCGCGTCTCTTTCACAAGATCAGATTTCGGGCTGTCAATCAGGCGGCTTGCTGCCCCTTCTCCAGGATCTCGCGCGCCCCTCTGTCCAAGCCGGTGTTTGGTGGACTGGTGCAGGGTCCACAGCCTGAAAACGCCACAGAAGAAAATCGGCTGCCTTCCTAACCCGCTGCTTATTGTTAAGGCGCCGGGGCACACTGGATCCATGTGTAACGAGTCCTCAGTTCTTACTGGTGTTTGGTCCACTATTGAGCTGATTTCCTAAAACACTTTTGTTCAGTTCGGGTATATACTCTGAAGCCTGATCCACTAAGCCCGTGCCTCCTTACTCCCCCGCCTCCCCTCCCCTCCCTCAAGATCACCATCCCCCCAACACACACACACACACACACACACACACACTTTTAACCTGATGAGCCCACCTCAGTCTGTTGCGTTGTTTCCACTAAGTTTTTGGCCCAAGTTCTTTTGCCGTTTCAACACCACCACCATCACTATGGTTTATAAAAAACTTTTTTTTTTTTTTTTTAACGGCCTTCCTCAAGTAAAACAAGACCCTATCGTTCAGGGAGCAGTAAAATAAAGAAGCTGTGGGGAAAGCACCTGGGAAAAGCAAAGGGCTTGCTTGTTAGGCGGGGTGGCGCTGGGAGGGAGAACTGGGAGGGCTCCGGAGCAATCTAGGTGAGGAAAAGTATAAAAGTCAGATTTCTCCCCCATGTGCACTGGGACAAGGTGCTGCCAGTCCACTTTGGAGGTGGGGAGGCACAGGGAGGGGGTGAGGTGGCTCGGATATCCGAGGGACCCGCACATTTCCTGAGCTTTTGTTATGTATACACGGAGACAGAGGGTGTCACTTACTGAACTTGACGCTTTCACTTCCTCTTCAGCTTTTAAGCGCCACAACCCAGAGTTGGGGGCGAGCAGTGAGGGAGCTCGGGTTTCAAGGACAATGACTAGGACGTTAAAAAGTGAGGGCTGCAACTCTGAAACCAATTGCTCTGACCCTCGTGTGGGGCTTGGCGCTGTAGACTCACTTAGGAAACCACGACCCAGCAGGGGTTGGGGATGGGGATGGGGATGGGGATGGGGATGGGACCAGGGACTCAGTGGTGTTGAAATTCACTTGTGATCCTAGTGGCGACCAGAGCTAGAGACCAAAGGATGTTTCCGGCAGCTGTTCCGCCCGTTGGAAAACATGCTGCAGTTCTCAATTTCTATTTGAAAGTTTCCTTCCTTAAATGGAACGATATGGAGACGCATTAAAATGGAGTGTGAGCGCACAAGACTCCACAGGAACCAGAAGGGGAAAGATTTTTAAAATAGATTTTTAAAGAAAACGTATTTCTGGAGAAACACCAGTAACTGTGAACAGCGAGGACACAGACCATGCATTCCCTGAAACTCATAAATCATAGTAGCGGGTGCTAACGCGCGCACCTACGAGCATTTTTTTTAGCGGGAATTGCACTTTAACCCCAGCCAGGAGGGGTTCCGGCTACAGCCAGCGCCTGGAGGCTGGGATACTGAGGCTCTTGGGAACTTTCTGAGGGTGCAATCAGGCCGTGAGCCAATAGCAAGGGTGTCCCTCCGCCAAGCACTCCCGGGATAACCCAGCCTCTGTAATCTGAGCAACAGTTTCCAAAGACCTTCTCAGCGGTCGGAGCCTGACAAGTATCCAGGGTAACGGGGAGGGGGCGGAGCTTCAGCTCAGGGCCCCGCGCGGTTCTCGCCGCAGCCAATAATATACCGTATGTTCCCAGCCTATTGTTGTTTATTGCTGACCCCGCAGCGCTCCGCTAGGAGATTGGCCGCTTTAGGGAAGGGGGAGGAGCCTCTCCCCGCCCCTGCAGCCACCTTTCAGTTCCATTCACAAAATTCCGGCCTGTCCTGGTCACGTGGCTGGGGGCGTGGAGGTGCAGGGGAAATGACACAACAAAGGCCTAAGTTTCCCAAACCACGAAACTTCTGCCTTGCAACCTCCTCTATGTACCATTACTGAACAAATACTAGAAAATGAGAAAAAGGGCCCCTAGTGCAGGGAGCAACAACAAGAGAGGGGAAAAAAAAAAAAAAAGAAGTCTCATAGGGGAATAATTCCAGGGTGCACTGCAAGAAAAGCTGCGATAAAAGGGATGTAAGAGAATTAAGGAGAGTGGCGAGAAAGCTTTAAGGACAGACTGCTTCAAGGCATTGCCTTTATAAGTACAAACAGTCCCATTGTAGACGGATTTTTTTTTTTCTCACTTAACGTTCTGTAATTTTCATTTCTACCTTTGATTTATCCCTCAGGTTCTCGTTAACTTTTTTAAAGCTCCTTTTAGGAATATCGTAGGGTTTCTCTGGCTGACAGTTTTAGTTTCCATTTCCCAAATCCACACTCATTCACAGGTCCCCCCAAAGCACTCCTCCTCCCCACTAATACTGGATTGGCAAACGAGATTACCTAAGAAATTCCTTGATTTTACTCCATATTCTTAGGTGGATCCATCGAGTTTCTGATTCAGTGAGCCCGAGCTGGGGTCCAGCAAGCATATCACATCAAAATTCTGTTGCAGAGGATTTTATTTTAGTTGGTCTCTCAATCTTTTTTGAGAAAACGTGGATTGGAATTCTACCAGAAGTCCAAAAGAAGGCCTGCAATGTTTATTTGGGCAGCCATGTTTTGAGTAACTCACATAATGTTGACTCTCATGGGGAATTCATAGTCAATATTTAAAATTCAGATTTCCGGTATTGCTTGTCAAATCAGAGAATATGATAACACTAGGCTTAAATTCCCACATGGCAACCATCAACTTTTATGGGGAATGTGACACATTTTTGTGACACAGAAAAACATTCTTTGTGACATCTAAGGGTGTGATATTTATGTCACAAACAGCAGAGTATCTGAAGTATATAATTCAGGATCATAGTACCAATGTGACCTTTTAAAAAAAAAAATTATTAAATGAAAGGTTTGTACTAGATGCCCTTGAGACTCCTTATGAAAGAAATCCCCTGATTTTCTTATTTTTAATCAGTTGTTGTGTTGGATTCACTCACAGAAAGAAAAATAAACAAACAAACAAAAGGGATATAGTGGAAAGAGGATTTGGCATCAGACAGTCATGGATTTGAATACTGGCTCCAACACAGGCCAAATTACTTCATCGCTCTGAGTCTCAGTTTCCACATCTGTATGATGGATATGAAACCTATTTTCTAAGATTACTGTGAGGAAGAAATGAGCTAATGTTATTTAAGCTGCCTAGCAGAGTTATTCTCCATAAAAGTTGGAGATGAGTATGGCTACCTCTTGTAAGGAAGCATGGGCTCTCAATTTTGCCATGGTCCACACTCTTCCCCAATCTCTGTATTTTTTTGTTTATATTATCCACCCCGACCCCTGTTATCATTTGCATGTCTCAACCCTGAGTTATATAGGATATAACATGTTAAATGAAAAAAAGCAAGAGACAGAATAGAGTATCACATATCCTGCTTTTTTTCAAAACAAACAAAAAATAGTGTACATAAGGTGTATGTATATATAGACACATACAGATATATGTATATGTACATAGATATCAGTGTTTCTCAACATTTTCTTCATTATTCCCATTAAGGATCCTTTTTAGACATTTTTTTTTATTAATAGTTACTCTCCTCCTATTAAATTTTAATACCACAGATATACTATATATCTGTTTATGTCCTATAATCCTTTGGAGGGTCACAAATCACTCCAATAGGTAACATCCATCCCTTCAAGAAATAATTATCAACATTTGGGGGCAATCTCACCCCCATTGAAAATGTATAATATACACCTATACTTTTTTTTAATAGATACTATATTTACCTATTAAGATTCGTTTTTCAGAAAATATTACCTTTGTGGAAAATGTCTACAGAGGAGTCTATTCTATCCACAGAGAGGGACTCAAAAGTTGCACAAAGTTTCCACTACTTTTGAAAGTGAGTCTTTAAAAACATCAGTTTAGTAAATGCCAGTCCTTGAATGGAAAATTTCCTTTTGGCAGGATTTCAGGCATAGAATGGCAGAGCAGAGGCCAAGAGGCTTTGACATTTATTTACTTGTATTTTGAAATCCCATTTGGGTTTTGAAATAAGAGCTCTTGAGAGAAAGCTACCCCCCAAAAAAAGAAAATCCGTTTCTGAGTTTGGAAAGTTTTTAACTTGCATATAAAGCTATTTAAATCTTTATAGTTCCTTTAGTGTTATTTAATAAAGTAAAATATTCATTAGTTGCTTTTCTGCAGTTAGCTTATAGCATCATACTGAAAATACAAATTATGTTAAATAAAACAAATTTCTAAAAGCAGCAAAATATAAAAAACTAAAATAGCACTCATTGTTTTAAATGGTTAAGATGATTAAAATTAAATACAATTTATTCAAATTGGATTAATTATTAAATAAAATAATAACATATATAGCTTTTTTTTTAATACTGTATAAAGCAAATTTTTAATGGCCAAGTTTACACAAATAGATAAAGAAAAGGTAGACTATTAAATAGCCAAATGGGCAAAGTAAATGAACAGGTGAATATAATTCCAAAGGAAAACTTAGAGTCCTGCCATTATGGTAAAAAAATAATTAGTGGTTTTAGTGGGCTCCCTGTAGGAAGAGAAGCTGGGATTTGAGAGGACGGTAGAGCCTAGAAGAAGGTAAGCAAGGAAACTGACACTCTGTAGGTGTTGGCTCCCACTCTCAACCCTGACCTTGTCAACCAGCGAATATCCACAAACTTCCCGAGTAGAGGAAATGCAAACATATGATTAAAAAAATATTCTTAACTGCACTAGAAGTCAGGATATTATACATTATAAAAATACAGAACATTTTTATCCCATCACGTTGGAAAATAAAAAATCTAATAACCAGAGACATCTGTGTTGGGATAAGGACACTAGCATATATGGTTACAATGTAACGTACTACAACTTTTTAAAAGTAAGTTTATAAAATCACTAGACGCTAAAATGTCCAATATGTATTAGACCCTAATATTAGACCCAATAATCTTGATTTGGGAAACTCATCTCATAAAAATAAAAGCAATGTGCATGCGGACATTTACTGCAGTACTATTAATGGAGGAAAAAATTTAGAAGCGACTACAATACCCACCAATAAGGGAATGGTTTAAACAAAGTATGATAGTTATGATAGTTTTATTCTTTCAAATTTAGTTATTATTATGTAGCTGTTAAAAAGTATGTTATATCCTTGGTTTTCAAACTTGAGATTACATAAGAAATTTCTTGTTAAAAATTCATATTCTTAGGAGGATCCATCGAGTTTCTGATTCAGTAAGCCCGAGCTGGGGTCCAGCAAGCATATCAAGTGAAAATTCTGTTGCAGAGGATTTTATTGTAGTTGGTCTCTCAATCTTTTTTGAGAAAACGTGGATTGGAATTCTACCAGAAGTCCAAAAGAAGGCCTGCAATGTTTATTTGGGCAGCCATGTTTTGGGTGACTCACATAATGTTGACTCTCATGGGGAATTCATAGTCAATATTTAAAATTCAGATTTCCGGTATTGCTTGTCAAATCAGAGAATATGATAACACTAGGCTTAAATTCCCACATGGCAACCATCAACTTTTATGGAGAATGTGACACATTTTTGTGACACAGAAAAACATTCTTTGTGACATCTAAGGTGTGATATTTATGTCACCAACAGCAGAGTATCTGAAGTATATAATTCAGGATCATAGTACCAATGTGACCTTTTTAAAAAAAATTATTAAATGAAAGGTTTGTACTAGATGCCCTTGAGACTCCTTATGAAAGAAATCCCCTGATTTTCTTATTTTTAATCAGTTGTTGTGTTGGATTCACTCACAGAAAGAAAAATAAACAAACAAACAAAAGGGATATAGTGGAAAGAGGATTTGGCATCAGACAGTCATGGATTTGAATACTGGCTCCAACACAGGCCGAATTACTTCATCTCTCTGAGTCTCAGTTTCCACATCTGTATGATGGATATGAAACCTATTTTCTAAGATTACTGTGAGGAAGAAATGAGCTAATGTTATTTAAGCTGCCTAGCAGAGTTATTCTCCATAAAAGTTGGAGATGAGTATGGCTACCTCTTGTAAGGAAGCATGGGCTCTCAATTTTGCCATGGTCCACACTCTTCCCCAATCTCTGTATTTTTTTGTTTATGTTATCCACCCGACCCCTGTTATCATTTGCATGTCTCAACCCTGAGTTATATAGGATATAACATGTTAAATGAAAAAAAGCAAGAGACAGAATAGAGTATCACATATCCTGCTTTTTTTCAAAACAAACAAAAAATAGTGTACATAAGGTGTATGTATATATAGACACATACAGATATATGTATATGTACATAGATATCAGTGTTTCTCAACATTTTCTTCATTATTCCCATTAAGGATCCTTTTTAGACATTTTTTTTATTAATAGTTACTCTCCTCCTATTAAATTTTAATACCACAGATATACTATATATCTGTTTATGTCCTATAATCCTTTGGAGGGTCACAAATCACTCCAATAGGTAACATCCATCCCTTCAAGAAATAATTATCAACATTTGGGGGCAATCTCACCCCCATTGAAAATGTATAATATACACCTATACTTTTTTTTAATAGATACTATATTTACCTATAAATATTGATTTTTATCATAAAAAGGATATTCATTTTTTATTAATTACATGTATCTCTAGTATGTCTGATTAGAGATATAAAAGAACATAATTAAATTTTTCTTTTGTTTTGGGGGTGGTTTGTTACAACATGCTTGTATCACAGTCATATTTTTTAATCCATTAAAGGGATGAACAAATTAGTAGTTTAAATTAAAGTTAGTTTTGTAAAAACCACAGATATTTTCAACAAACAAAACAAGGAACAAAACGTAAATCCTTTACCTTCCTTTAGAAAGACCACTTGCATTTTTTTTAGACTTGAAGGCATGTTGTTGATAACTTTAAAATAAATAGTAAAACATCATCAGAGTTCACCAATCTCCACTCTTGTAGTTGTCTAGAGATATAAGTATGGTTGCTGTGCTTTCCTGAAAAGTAAAAGACAGCTTATTAACAAAGGCAAAAAAGGATTCTAAACATATGTTTTCAAAATAGAATTTTATTCTCCTGGGACACCATTTGATTTAGAATGATCTAAATCACTAACAATATAGTTAACCATTTATGTGTATTATATAATTCACTGGGAGGACTCTTATTTTCAGGATGACTTCCCAAATACCTCGGCGGGGTGGGGGGGAGAGTCTTCCTAGAAACTGTTTTCCCCAGTTCTGGACTCGAAAGTAGCATTAGGGGAACTCCTTCATGTGGGCTCTCAAAGCTGGCATTTTCCCATAGCTCTAAATTCTGTGTAAATGATTATTACTGTCCTCCATTGGATAAACTCCTTAGGACCCTGATTACACTTGTGTTTTAGCTACTGGCATATAGAAACTGTTAATGCTTGCCGTGAGCTGAATGCATCAATGAATGAATAGCATGCTTCTGAACTGCCCTGCTCTGCAAATATAAACAAATTTCAAATATTAGCTAAGCCATGTTAGCAATGACTGTTCAGAAAACAAACAAAAATTTACTGGACCATTGTGAAGCATTGAATACCCAAGTACAAATGGCTTTAAGATAAAAGTTTGCTCTTAAAATGATTGTCGAAAAGAAAATTAAAAGCTGCACTGAGCTAAATATATTTCTCGTGAGTGTAGATTCATTTCTTTTTCTTTTTTTTTTTTTGTGACACAGAAAAACATTATTTGTGACTTCTAAGGGTGTGATATTTATGTCACCAACAGCAGAGTATCTAAAGTATATAATTCAGGATCATAGTACCAATGTGACCTTTTTAAAAAAAATTATTAAATGAAAGGTTTGTACTAGATGCCCTTGAGACTCCTTATGAAAGAAATCCCCTGATTTTCTTATATTTAATCAGTTGTTGTGTTGGATTCACTCACAGAAAGAAAAACAGACAAACAAACAAAAGGGATATGGTGGAAAGAGGATTTGGCATCAGACAGTCATGGATTTGAATACTGGCTCCAACACAGGCCGAATTACTTCATCTCTCTGAGTCTCAGTTTCCACATCTGTATGATGGATATGAAACCTATTTTCTAAGATTACTGTGAGGAAGAAATGAGCTAATGTTATTTAAACTGCCTAGCAGAGTTATTCTCCATAAAAGTCATGTTTCTTGTCCCTGAGAGCTTTTCTCTAACATAAGCAGATAGAGCGCTCCTGTCTGGGTCAGTCCTTATTGGCCTGATGCTATAAATCTGTCTGCATCACCTTCCGGATGACTTTTAGAACTGTCCTTGACATCTAGGCACAGTCGGCTGGACTTCCTGCTTATGATTAAAACAATTTCCCGGCTTCCCATCTAGGTGGGAGTCAATTACTAGTTTCTAATACTTCCCCCTCTTGGGCAGTGGACTGATACGTAAGAGTCCTCTCCCAACTAACTTGATGCCTGACAGAACTAGCCAATTTATCTTGCAGTTAAGATCTCCTTACTGAGTTCATAATAGTTGCAGGAGAAAGAAAATGTTGTTTGACAAGAAAGTGCAACAGAAGAATCAATCTCAAGAAAGTAAAACTGAATAATGGTCCAAAACAGAAGTTTCTGAACAGGGGAGGTGGGGAAAGGCAAAACAGAGCAGTTTCTGAAAAGGGAGCAAAAGAATGGCCTCACATCCATCACTTTCTTAAAACCTAGAATTTCTTCCCTGAATGAGAGTCACCACTGATACTTAAGTCAAGCTTCTTGGTATTTGAAGAACAATGTGTCTTTGAACTTTGTAATAGTGATTTCATTTCTTTGTGATCTTGCTGAATTCTCTTTTATATTTAAAATGTTCCTTTTGTCCTGAATTTCTTCTCAAGTTTAAAAATAACCGTTTGACTACAGGCATTTCATGTGAGCACATCAAAGAAAGCTACAAATCTTTGTGTCTGTATGATACAACCTAAATAAAACTCAGGTTTTCACTCTTGGTTCGGTTTTATGTTCTAAACTGAAATTACTCCTTGTTTCTATTATGTCAAATAATATCAATGCTCATTGGTTTGTCAAATATATTTGGGAGCAACACAGTGCTCCCAGAAAATAAATTATTTATGAATAAGTCTTACCTTTGTTAGGAAAGCTTTGTATCTGACACTCTTGACATCATTTGAGTCAATAAAGGAAGGCATTCAGGAATCAGCACCCCATTGCCCAGGTATGTGGATGGATGACATCTAAAAATAATCTTTGCATTTAGAATTAAAACAAAGACAGTCTTTCCTGTATATACACACATATTCTCACACCCATTCCCACTGAAATCTACTCAGAATTCTTAAAATAATAAGCATCATCAGTTAAAATAGGGGAAAAGGCCTTGCTATTTATTATAGGTAGCTCTTAGCATTTCACTCATTCATGATGCAATGGGAGATATCAGTGCTTGGATTCTGGATAATTCAGCCTTACAGCAGGAAGAGGCATCAATAGTTCATCTACTTTGTTATCAATGTCTTAACTACTCTTCTCATTTTCTACCCCATAGAGCCATACTTACTAAGAGCTTGTCAATTCCTAATTAAGTCTTCAATATCTGACCATTGATCAAGAACACTCTAGAACATTGTTTGTGAAACTATCTGCTGTGAATGACCTGTATTAGTGATCTATCACTGAGTAACAAACTACCCCCAAATTTAGCAGCGTAAATCAATCCACATGTATTCTCACAGTTGCTATGAATCAAGAAATCTAGGAGGAACTTAGTTGGGTGTTTCTAGCTCAGGGTCTCTCTTGAAGTTGTAGTCAAGCTGTGGGCTAGAGCTACAGTCATTTGGAGCTGGGAAATCTGCCTCTAAGCTCACTCATGTGTTCATTGGCCATCTCCCATCTCAGCTCTTTTGACTACTGGCCATAGTGTTCACATTTTTACCATGTGGATTTCTCTGTAGAGCTGCTGATGACTTGGCTTCCCAGTGCAAATAATCTGAGAGAGAGCTGAAGATGGAGGTGATAGTCTTTTACAACTTAATCTTGGAAGTGCTGAACTATCACTTCTGCCATATACTATTGGTCCCACAAACCAATACAATGTGAGAGAAGAATGTAACAATGGCGTGAATACCAGGAGGCTGGGATTCTTAGGGGCCATGCCAGTGGCTGAATATAAGAACTTTTTTTTTTTTTCAAATATCCAACCCATCACAGATTGGACAGATTTGCCATTCTAATTTATGCAAAATATTTTCCACAGCTAGACATAGGGCTCCAGGAGAAGAGGGACTTTATCCCATTCATGGTTGTATTCCCATCACCTAGTTCAGTGATGAACGTTGAAGGAATTAATAAACACACGCTATTTTTAAAGCTGCTGAAAACAGTGTTGTGGACTGAATGTTTATGTATCTCCAAAATTCATATGTTGAAGCCGTAACCACCAATGTTGAGAAATCAGGCCTTTGGGAGGTCATAAGGGTTAGATTAGGTTTTGAGGGTGTCTCCACATGATGGGTCTAGTGGCTATATAAGCAGAGGAAGATGGATCTTGCCTCCATATTCTCTCTCTCTTTCTCTCTCTCTCTCCAACATGCTTGTCCTGTGAACACACAGTGAAAAACCAAGCCAGAAAGAGAGATATCACCAGAATGTAACTATGCTGGCACCATGATTTTGAATTTGTAATCTTCAGAAATACATTTCAGTTGTGTAAGCCACCTAGTAGTCTGTGATACTTTCTTGTGGCAGCCTGAGTAGACTAAGACACAAAGGAAACACAGAATGTCAAGTTACAATTCTATTTAGGGATTTAACACTTCAGGATTGGGATATGTTTAGTAATTACTAAATTAATCCCTTATGCTGAAGTTTAAACTTATTTCTTCATATTAAATTCTCTATTCATCTTTCATTACTACAGTGTACAAGTCATTATGTTATATCAGGAATACACAGAAAATATAGCACCACCCCAAAAAATGAAAAGGCATAAACTACAAGTAGAGATATAATAACGGCAAAACACCCCTTTAGAGAGTCCTTCCATAGCCACCCCATTTTGTTTCCTCTAACTCTCTAACATACTGATGTTTTATTTTCATCATAGGACTTAGCTTGTTTAATCTCTTCCTACTTGTTTACATATATGGGGGGGTGCCAAAAAAATGTATACAAGTGGACACATTCGTCACTGTTGTTCAGCAGTAGTTTGCCGTAATGAGAACTGTCTGGAGGCTGATGGTAACCGTTGTGAACACCTTTTGTAATTGAAGAAGTCAAACATGACTTGTATTCATCTTTTAATATTGGCATATATTGAGTATTACAATTTTAATATAGTTTTTCCTTTCTTAAAATGTGTATACGTTTTTTAGCACCTTCTGTAAGTCCCTGGTTTTTGTTCATTTCCTGACCCCCCTCCTTTCCAAAATGTAAGCTCCAGGAAAGTAGAGTGGATCCTGGTGGTCTTATTCATTATTTTATTTATAAGCCTTCCTAGAACTGAACTTGGCTCAAACTAAGCATTCATCAATTACACATTGAATGAATACAGTTAACTAGAGGTATGTTCCAGGCAGGATGGAATCTATTACTAGTATTTTCTATAAATCCTGTCTTAGACTGTCTATGACAAGGCCTAAAGTTCTCTTTTTTGTCATTTATGCTTTATTTAAGAGCTTGTCTTTCAGGATTTTGATCACTGTTTTGTTCCTCCACTGAGTCCTCTTCTTCCAGTTGTTTAGGTTGTGGAGCCACAACACGAGTACAATATTCTTGTGTCAGTTCGGTGATCCTGCTTTCATCATTTATATCACCTAATTTAGTTTGGAACTAAGTGATGTCAATGGGAGTTTTGCATGAATAAGGACTGAAAATACATCTGTTCAAATTAAATAGAAATTAAAGAGACATTTTCAAGGACATTTGCTCTAAAAATTGATCTGCTTTGCAATTAGTCTTACATAATATTATTTTTCAGTAGTCATGGAAATATCAGGTAGCCCATGAACAGAAGATGATTACAGTAGATCAACTCTTTGGAATTTATAAAAATTGGGGTAGTAAATTTATTTTGTTTTTCAGTTAGATTTTTTTTTAAATGTAAAAAAATGTAGATTTAAAAAAATGTTTATTTGTAAAATGTAAGGGGTGAGTAATGGTTGGGCAAAAATATTGAGTTATCTGTGCTAAGCTGTGCACTGGGCACTTCATGTATTACATGGATTCTCTCACTGGATCTTCAGAACAACACTGCAACAGCAGTACCAGTGTCCCATTTTACAGCCAAGTCTGTAGACACAGTTAATCGTAGCAGAGGTCAATATCATAAAGCATAGGACTCAAATCAATTATTTTACTAGGCCTCATTCATTTAATGAAGAGCCAGATTAGGGTGGTGGTGGTGGTGGTGGTGGTGGTGCTGTATATATCATTGGTTCTAAAGAATCTCAGATAAATTACCATTACCAAGAATGGCTAAAATTACATTTAAGTGCAAGCCAATTCTTACGACTTTCAGGACAAAATAATATTAACACCAAACATACAAGTGAAGGCCCATGCATGTGTGGAAACCTGAAAAGTCTGAGTCTAAGGACAGGGCCCCACAGGTGTTTCTGGGGGGGGTCATGAGTCTCCCTAGAACCCTGGCACACAGATTATTAGATTATAAAAGCAAATTATTAGAGCTGAAAACAATAGAAGCCCAACAAATTCATGAGTTTGTTACCTCTGCCTGTCTTGCCAAAACAGATTCAAATAGAAAAACCTGCTTTAGGAAGGGAACCTTAGCATATTCACCTCAGCACATATGAATTAAGTGTGGCAGACAGGGAGGATCCCAGCAAAAATCTGTCCCTGTGTTCCATTGTTTCTGAGAGACCCTGCAGGAATTTGTTTGCCAGGTGCTTGATCTTTCTCATCTGCCTATGAATTGCTTACCTCTCCCTCCTTGGTCCAAGAAGACGTGTGTACCTCATTTTGCCTCACTGTCTTTGGAATTTTCATGTTTACAGGAATTCCCTGTGCTCACATATTCAAATTCGGTTTTCTCCTGTTAATCTGCTGTAAGTCGTTTGAATTACTCGACCAGCCAGAAGACCTAAAGGGGTGAGGGGAAATTTCCCCGACCCCAAAACTTCATCATTCTCACTTATTCCCTTCTATTCTCTCACACTTTTAAGAATGAAAGGGAGTAGAACGTATATGTATATTCGTAATCTCATTCTAATGGTTGGTTTGTGTTCAACAAAAGTCTGGAATTCAGTGAAGTGGTATAACTTTAATGGAAGAATAGCAAAGAAGGGGGATTTGCATTTCCTGTTTGGTAATGTGAATACAACAGAGAATTTAGGAAGTGGCTGCTAATACCATCAGGAGGTGGTTTACACACTATTACAAAACATTTGCTTTCCAACTAAGTCCTATATATGGGCATACTCTGGGGGTTTATAAAGGAAAGAGTTGAGAATTTAAAATCATGGATTAAAAACCTGGGTACTTTAGGGTAAGTCTATGTTTATATATATAAATACATTTTTTAAATATAGAGGAGGAGAGAAAAATACTTACAACATATTTGTCTGTTCATATAAAGTTTTCCTCCAATTTGACTATGTAGCTTATTTTCTCTGTGTTAAGGAAACCAAAGAGATGATTTCTTTGGCGTTTACATGTAAAAATTTCATAGACCCTTTATAAGATAGGCTGCACCCTCCACAGTATTATCTATTTTGTGTTAATTACTTATTGTTTCTTTAAGGAGTGGGCATAAACTTGCTTTATTGGCTAAATATTCTTGCATTTTATTAGGCAGAAAGCTTTAACTGAGAGAATTAGTACATCTGACTTTACGTATTTTCATCAAATGAAAGTTAACTGGCTTGAGTTTCTTTATGTTTTAGACTTAGTGTTACTTACTCCATAACTTTGTGGATCTCACTTACTGACGTCTTTGCTTCAGTTTTCCTAACTATAAAATGAAATTACTACCTTTTTGTCTGGTTTCTTTCCTGCCCTCAAACCCTGTGGACAAATTTGTGTATTCCTAGTTCAAGTGAATGCCTTTGTTTAAATCCCATTAAAATATTTTAAACAATTCCCATTGATAAGGCAAAGAATGTGTATGCACATTGTGATTGTACAGTTATTAAACTGATTTCCAGCAAACATTCCAAATCTTTAAATTCAAAAAATGCTGGCCCCTTGATATTCTGGGTCCTCGGTTAACAGCGGGTGCATGTCTAACAGAAAAGGGCACTTCTTTTAAAAAAATCATAAATAAATAAAAAATCAACATACATTCCTTATATTAGTGAAGTGAATAAACTATATAGACTAAAGGATGACTATTGCAAAGACACTTCCTTTGCATAAAACACTTTCAGATCTTATCCTTTGTAGCTGGCAGTACATTCTTGCTGAATAAGTTTAATATAAAAGAGTCTTTGTGGATTTTCTTTGAAACAACATAAACCACTTTGAGGGCATCTTGTGAATAAAACGGTTTAGGTAATGTTGCCTTTGTTCAAATATCGGTGTGAGTTTAATATCGGTGTGATAGCACTGGGACTCACTTTGTTGAGTAACTCAAATGGACTCCGAAGACTATAAAGAAAAAGAATCATTTATAATGTGACTCCTCTAACTGGCAATATAAATACATGAATGGCAAGGATGATGGCAGTTCTTAGTATATTTGGCTGAAGCCCAGGGAAATAAAGTAGTTGGAAAAAATATTTTTATAATAGAGAATTCAAGTTGGCTGAAGCTTTGGAATCTCTCATTATAATCTTTTTAATTTAGAGATGATACTACTGAGAATCGGAGAAGTTAAGCAATTTAATCAAACCTACAGAGTGAAGTCAAAAATTGGGACTAGAGTCAGGATACCCTACACACAGTAGAGTGTTTTTCCCACCACTTTATCATGCATGGTGACAAGTTCACTGGGCTGTCTCTCAAAATAACAGCTTTGTTATTTTAAGAGGTTATTTGTTATAATCTCTTGAATGTGTAGTGATGTACATGAATAAGTGCTAATATATATGTGTATATATATACACATACATATATATGCATATATATATATATATATATATATATATATATATATATAGATATAGATGTAGATATAGATATATGCCGTATTTATTGATTTGTTTAAATTTTACATTTCATCCCTTGAATTTATAAAAGCGAATTTGGGAGTTTTACAATTTTTGTGCATTAAAAAGTTCTAGAGACTTTTTATCTACAATGATCCCTTCTAGTGCACTACAACACTATTTCACTCTATCGTAACATATATGTATATTTGGCATCTATAGTTGGAACTAAACATTCAAAAATGTTTATAGCAGAGGAAAATAATTCTAACTTAATTGCTCAAAATTATGTTTGCAGATCATTTTCAAAAGTATTTTTATTGTTCACTACTTGCTGCCATTGTAATTTTCACTTCCTAAATACACGAGCAAGAAATGTCACATTATCTTTGTTGTCATTAACTCAAACTGAATCTGACTCCAAGCCTCTTCTTGTTTGGCTGGTAAGAGATCCAACTTCAGTCATTGTGGCAACACTCATCTGCCTCTCTGGGACCACACAGGAATCCAGAAGTTTTACAGGATGATTGGGAAATAGGGGAAGGCCTCAGTTCTTTAGTTAAGCATGACTGATGACATGCTCAATAAACCCAAGCTCACTTCTTCGTGAAGGTAGGTAGTGCCAAAGGAATCTTTGTTAAGTCTTTCAAGATTAGCCTTCCTAGAAGTGACAGTTAAGACAATGTTCCTTCTCTACTTTCATGCTTCTGCCCTCCTGCATCTTCCCCCATTCTTCTGCTTTTCACTCCAGCCTCCACCATAACCCCTCAATAAATTGAAGCTTTTGAAAACAAAAGCTAGAAAGGGAGTTTATCATCAGCTAACAAAAGGAACACAAATTCTGGCTACTGTTTGGAATGAGGGCGTGACATACAAATGTCAAAGTAAAAATAGCTCTTGTTCTCTCTAATCCTTCCATAGCAATGAAAACAAAACATAAATTAATATCTCAATAAATAATCCTGTCCTGTGCTCTACACTTTATTTTGATCACTATGAATATTGGTCTATAAAAATAATGACTAAGCACAGTTCTTTATTACTACAATAGCCTATTAGCAGAGAGGACCCTGGAACTAATGTAGTAACCATTCCTCATTTTGCAGGATGTGAAATTAAGAACCAGAGTGGGACATCCTCATTCTGACCATCCCATACTTTGGTAAAGTTAGTAGTAATTACCAGTCCAGCATTCTTTGTATAAGAAAAATTCAAATACTTTTCTTTATGAATAGGAATAAATAATTCTAATGAAGACAAAGATGTTTTTAAAGCACGAACATTGTCAAAGTTGACAATAATTTCAGAGTAATTTGCACATAGCTCTTGCATTATTTATACTTTAACCCTAGTTAAAATCAATTCATAATACATTGAATAATTATATATAAACAACTGGTTTTCATTATAAATTACTTAAAATTAGAACTTTCTTCCCACCTTTCCACCCCACCTTACAGAGACAGCAGAAAATTAAAATGTTTAGACAGGAATAAATTATTTCTTGTGTTTCCTCTTTAATGATGTGATGATAGTCTCGGGACCAATTTTCCAGTAGGATCTCTCTTATCTATTCCCTACCCATGGCAACTGCAGTCAAAGAACATAGCTAATGTGTCACCCTCTTCAGAATTCCTGGAAAAAGGAGGGAGAACCAGCAGTTATTAAGCTGCGTGTGGCAACGCAAAAACAAAGTCACAATCCTCAGGCTTATTTTGACATGAAATTTGTAACAAAACTGGGCTAAGAATTTTTGATAGCTAAGCCCTAAATTCTCTTTTTAATTTTGAGCTTTCTAAAACTATTTCATCTATAAGGGCCTTGAAAGGAATTTAAGGGTTTGATCATCCTAGTATTATTAGCAATACGTATAGCTAAATGCATAGGTATAGATCTTATTAAGTACTGTGGAGAGTAGGAAACTTTTTGAAATAAGGTTATGTAATATAATCTAACAAAGTGTTCTTATATAACATGGTGCTTAGTCTATATGCAATTACGTATTGGCAAACACTGCAGGAGGCAAAGATTTGGTAAAAATCAATAACTGTTGAATATTTTTTTTTTTTTTAAGGAGGGTGCATCTCACAGTGGCCCATGTGGGGATCAAACCAGCAACCTTGGTGTTACTACCACCATGCTGTAACCAACTGAGCTGACCGGCCATCCCCTGAACATTTTGTTCAATGATGTCATTTCCACATGGAAGTCAATGCAAATGTGTAAAATAGTTTGCAGTGTATTTACATAAACATGTTCCATGAAGTTTTCTTTAAGAAACTGCTTACTGAAACTGATTTTGGGAAACGTGTCAAGAGACAACAAGGGTAATTTTTAAAGATTCAGATCTTAAGCAATCTTCTCATGAATTTTATCACTGTAGATTCAAAATTACACATTTTAATTTTTGTGTTTAGTACAAACAGGAAACAAAACCCAAGTCTCTTAATATTTTAAAACATAGTTTTACTTATTGAAATTGCTAGCTTGAATGAAATCATTGTAATTTCTCATACTAGTAGAACTATGAGTAATAAAGAATAATTAGTACAGAACTGCCACATAAACATGTCAAATATAAGACAAAATTGGATATATGTTTTTTTCCAGTTTCATAATGCAGATATAGAAACTAAATTTCTATATTGTTTAATTTTCACTTATTTTCTTACAATTGAATTTGTTACAAGGAGTATCTACAATTGCATCTTTAGAAATCAACGATTTTGACGTATACTCATATTTCAGATATAAAATATAAATGTAAACTTAATAAAAGCTAATTATAAAGACATGAGGTACGTAGATTACTGGTCTCGATTCTTCACATCCTTTCTGTACATTTATGCACTTTGCCATGTGACTTTGGAGCACTGATCTTGGGCTAGGCCAAGTTAACTTCCTTTGGCTCCTAGAATGCGAGCAAAAATGATAGTGGAACAGTTCAGTCTATTTCTTGAGGTCCAGTGACGTACCAAGAAAAAAAACCATTCCCAAGGTAGCCGCTGCCCCTTTAGCTTGACCGCCAGAAAGAAGATACATTAAGAAAACCTGAATCCAACTGTCAGTCCACAGTTAAGCTCACCTGGACTGCAGCCCAAAGCAGAACTCAATGTAGGTCAGCTGAAGTCTCATCAATGATAGTCTCCTAAGCATGAAGATGGATACTTCTTGTTGTATGCCAGTGGGACTTGGCGATTGTTGATTATACAGGATTGTTGAAGCAATAGATTAAGCTTATATAAGCTTATACAAGAGTTAAAAGTAAATACACTAATTCATGATGAAATCAATGTATAAACCATTGGGACATGGAATTAGTCCATCTTACTTCTGGACCCATGTTGTCCTTAACAGCATGAGTTGGGCACGTCCTGGTGGTTCTCAGATTTCTCAGCTGTAGTGCTAATGTTGGATGAGATGATTTCTAAAGTACATGTTCATTCAATAAAGTAAGGTCACCTTTGCATTCCAAATGTAATTAAAAGATCTAAAAGAGAAACATTTCATAAATTGTGTGTCTCTAGAAAAGCATTATTGCAGGTTACAAGTTACCATCATTTATGCATGTAGGGGTTACTTTAGAATAACCATCTTGTGTCAAGAATTAATTCCAAGCACCAAGAAGTATGAAGAAGAAGAGATGATAAGTTATTTGTCTACAAGAAATAAAAAACTCAATAGGGGACATAATACCAAAAGAAAAATCTAAGTGTTGTAAAAGTATTACTAAGGG
Organism: Rhinolophus sinicus; assembly: GCF_036562045.2. NCBI lineage: Eukaryota > Metazoa > Chordata > Mammalia > Chiroptera > Rhinolophidae > Rhinolophus > Rhinolophus sinicus. The sequence goes on from NC_133758.1 coordinate 92,972,132, forward strand.
CTTTAAGAAGGTAATCTCTTCCAGCTGGAGAGATTAGGAAAAGCTCTTGGTAGGAAGTGGCCTTCAAACTGGATTTTGGTGGACGTGATTTCAAAGGGAAGAAATTTAAAGTCATTTGTTGACTAAAGGAAGGACAGTGAAGCAGGACAGAACTTGTTATTTGAAACAGCAAGGTTTTTTGTTTTTGTTTTTTTCCCTTTCAGTGCAGTTTACTGTGTTGGGGACAGAGCAGTGATGTGACTAAAAAGAGAGGGACTAATTTTTGAAAATTTTGATTTCTATGTTCAGGAGCTTAAAATTTATCTTATAGAGAATGATTAAGAACTAAAAGATTTTGAAAACAAGGGTGTCTAATGAGGGCTTTAGAAACATCCAACTGCTAATGTGCAGGAAGAAAAGAGATGAGGAAGATTCAAGGAACTTTGGAAGCAGTTTTGAATGAGACTGAGCTAGGGTGGGTGAGAGAGGGAGTGGGTACTTTAAATGCAAATCCCAGCAGTGTGCATTTATTTTCTTCAAGGAAGATAGCATATTGATAAGATAAAATGATGGAGTTACTTAAGAGTGACTTTAAACTACTGGTAGATGATAAGAAAGCAGTATTAAAAGATTAAGTTCAAGTGTCTAAGAACTGTTTAAAAATTTTTAATGTGCATAAAAGTCACCTGGGATTCTTGTGAAAAATACAGATTTCTAGGTCTCAACCTTAGAAATCTTGAAACAGTTGGTGCTGAAAGAGACCCAGAATTTGTATTTTTACTAAGTGCCTCAAGTTATCATAATACAGGTGGTTTGCAAATCATTCTTCGACACTGGTTGAAAAATATAGAAACAATAAGAAGAAATGTCTATTGCCTGTTTCATATGTGACACACTCAGCTAAATGCGTGCGTACAGTATTTCCTTACAGCTTCATGATAAGCTTAAAATGAAGCTATTAATATTATTCTTCTCTCCACCTTACCGAAAACCAAGAGTTAAAGGGGTTCCATAACACTTTGAAAAGTCAAAGTGATAAATTTAGGATATGAATCAAAGACTGCCCAACTTTAGAAGTCATATTGGAGAAGATCATGATATTAATTACTGTTGCTTTTGTCTTTCTCCCTATACTTTCTCTTTTCAAAACTTTCAACGAATTGGGACTAGTGCCACATTTAACAAGATTGTCTGATTAAATTTACGCCAGTAAAAAATTTCATTCCTAAGTAGAGAAAGACCAGCTGGAACATAATCAGGCATCATAGTGGGATGTCCTAGATATAAAGATGCCCATCCTATCAAGAAAAATACATATGCACATAGCAGTAATTTTAAAATAAATATAGAAAATTTCTACAGCTTGTGTTATTATAACCATTTAAGTAGAAACACAAGGACTTTAAAGTGGGACATTATCATTGCCTTGAACATTTTTCCCTCACTGTCTTAAAATTGACATCTCAAAATAAATTCATGATCTTAAAGCCCAAGCATTAATTGTCTAAAGGAATGGTCTACAATAAAACATGCTAGAGGTCAGATTTAACTTTATTTTTCTTAACTATTTCTTGGTTCAAACTACTGTTTTTAGGCTGAAGGGCCAGTCACTTATCTATATTTCCTGTGATAATGGAAGCAGTATTAGTTTATGTTGTTCCTAAAACAGGAAATGGGTTAACCATGTTATGGGCCATATTGAAAATGCAGTCAGCTGAGTACAGACACTAATTCTCCCCACTTTGAGAAACACAAAAAAGAGGGAAAAATTAACAGGTCTCCCTCCCCCCTCCTAAAACTTAAGGAGAAATGAACAACAACGTAAAAAAGTTCAGAGTTGAAGCAGCAATTGATATGTCATCAGTTGTAATTTTCCAGTTTTAAACCCAACTATTCGTTGTTTGTTCTTGAAGACAATGACTGAGCAAAAGGTAGCGATAACATGTTATTACTTTAAACTGATAGTGAAGTTTTTGTTTGTTTGTTTCTTTGTATTTTCAGTTTCAGGTGTACAACTCAACACCAACAACCCAAACGAAAAATGGGCAGAGGACATGAAGAGACACTTTTCTAAAGAGGACATACAGATGGCAAACAGACATATGAAAAAATGCTCAACCTCACTAATCATTAGAGAAATGCAAATAAAAACCACAATGAGATACCACCTCACTCGTATCAGAATGGCTATCATCAATAAATCAACAAACAACAACTGCTATTGAGGATGTGGAGAAAAGGGAACCCTGGTGCGCTGTTGGTGGGATTGCAAATTGCAAATTGGTGCAGCCATTGTGGGAGACAGTATGGAGGTATCTCAAAAAACTGGAAATGGAACTAACTTATGACCCAGCAATTCTACTCTTAGGTATCTCTCCAGAGAAACCCAAAACGCTAATTCAAAAAAATCTATGCACCCCTATGTTTATTGCAGTGCTATTCACAATAGCCAAAATGCCCATCAGTAGATGACTGGATTAAGAAACTGTGGTATATTTATACAACAGAGTATTACGCAGCCATAAAGAAGAATGAAAGCTTACCATTTGCAATGATATGGATGGACCTAGAGAACATGATGCTAAGTGAAATTAGTCAGACGATGAAAGACAAATACCTGATAGTGAAGTCTTTATTTGCATTTCTTAATAGTGAGTGACATTCTTTCATGTAATAGCATTTCTTTCTTGCTCCTAGAAAGGAAGATGATAGTTTTAGAAAAAGTTCTTTTCATTTTCAGACTTAGTAACCAAAATCAATTTATGAAGATTTTTAAATTATTTTTCTAGGCCTTTTAGAGGTGGCTTTTATTTAAAGTTTATTCAGAACTATGTCCCAGAGACTATGCTAAACTATACTCAGGGCACCAGTGAGTACTGATTTCTCTGCATTTGAATACAGCTTCTTTCCATTTGAATACAACTTGCTGTATACTTTTTACATCCTCAAGGAACTTAATATCCTGTAAAGAATAAGGAAAATATAAAAGCCTACTTCACCATGAGCAAAAAGTTTGATACACGATAAAGGATAGATATTTGAAAAATACATGAACTGAATGTTGCAGATTTTATTTAATTCCCTTCTTAAAAGAGATACATCATATAACCATTCAGGATCTCATTCCATATACATTCTCCGGTCTACACTTCAGTTTAAACTTTTTGATTGTTTGATAATGTAGAAGGAGCCAGGCAGCTGTTTATAGAAATGGAAGCCTGAAAAGAGAGTTCCAAAATGATTTACTTAGGATATGATTATTTATTGGGAAACCAAAGAGAATCAACTGAAACTGTTTAATATCAATGTATAGATACAAAAAGTAGATACAAAAGAAATACATCTAAATCAATAATAGTCTTACACTTAATCAAAAAATACTTTGAGAATAAAAAAAAAAATTCTCACTCCTAATAAAAATAAAACAAAATAGGGGTGGCTGATTAGCACAGTTGGTTAGAGAGCTGTGCTCTTAAGTGGATTCCCGGTTTGATACCCGCATGGACCACTGTGAGCTGTGCCCTCCACAACTAGATTGAAACAATTACTTGACTTGGAGCTGATGGATCCTGGAAAAACACACTTAAAAAAATAAAATAAAATAAAAATAAAAAATAAATAAAACAAAATACCCAGTAATGAACCTTTAAAAAAGGACAGAACTTATATAAAAAAAAATATAGAAATTAGTATCTTTTTATATAACTAGTTTGCATAAATGGAGAGCTAACAGATGTGAATATTCAATATTGCAAAGATGTCGATCCCTTCCAAGTGAATCTATAAATTTAGCACAATTCCACTCAATATCCCAATTAAATTTTTCTTATAAGAATATGTCCAAAACTTTTGTGTTAAAAAGAGCATTTGAGGTAACATTTAAAATGCATTATTATTATTATTATTATTATTAATACGTTGTGGTATGAGCACACAAATTAACAAGCAGATAATTGGAATGTAAGAGAAAAATCTAGAAACAAAACATATAAAATAATTAAGAATATAACGAAGTAATGCTTGAATTAGGAGAAAATATAATCAAATATTTGGTATTAAGATAATCGGCTAATCATCTAGAAAAATATACATCAATAGTTCCCAATCTCATACCTTACACCAAAATAAGTAAAAATAGTTAAGTGAAAGTTAAATTAATGTGATACTATTTTTCTATTCATCAGATTTGACAAAAATAAAAACAATGATAACAATTATAAACTAGTTGAAACATTTGAACAAGGAATTTGGCAACATGTACCAAAAGCTTTAAATCACACACATGGACTAATAAATTAATTTTTAAGAATTTATGTTAAGAAATAAAATGACAAGTGTCATACTCATACAGCAAGTTAGATAGCAAGAGAAGGCAAGCAAATTTGGACACAGAGTCTTTTGTAACCTAATCGTGGAAGTGATAACCCAAGATTTTTGCTGCATTTTCTTACTAGAAGCAAGTCACTAAGTCCAGCCCACATTAAAGGGTTGTATGTTAAATAAGAACATGAAGACTAGGAGGGGGGCCGATGTTGGGAGCCTACTTAAAAGATCACCATTGCAAATTAACTGCACCTTTCATTAAACATCTGACTTTCTCTCCTGCAATTTTCCCCTTGGTCACTCTGCATCAATTACACTGGCTCTTCTGTTATTCCCTGTGTCAGTTATACCCCTTTAGGCCATTTGGGCTAGACACAGGAAGAGTAGTTGTTGTTGTTGTTGCTTTTAAAGGTTGTATCCAAGTCCTAAGAAGTTGTCTAGAGCAACAAGGATGGTAGTGATCTCATCTTAATTTCACAGGAATCCACCGTCGTCCTGAAATCAGTAGCAGGTTTAGTCTTACTGTTGAGAGTGGGCTATGTAATTAACGTGTTACCATGAATTTATAGTATCGTGCATGATGGAAAGTACCTCAGGAGTCCTACAGAGCTGGCTTTCTGAACTAAAGGATTCTCTTGACCAGTTACAATTTTATCAGCAGGTATGAAGTGAATCTCAGTTATCCCAGTGCTTATTCATTAACTAAGATAAGAATGTTATGGTGGCTGCAATGCTCAGAATGATCCAAAAAGAAATACAATGTAAAAAGTCAAAGTAAATATTCAGATGCAAAACAAATAACTTAAGGCTAAACATTAAAAAAGAAAGAAAAAAAAAAAAGAAAAAAATTAACAAGAGGCAAACAAAATTACTACAAGAAATGACCAGATTGAGCTTTACAGAAACTTGAAGGGAAAGCTACAGACAACATGAAATGTCTTTATAAATGAAGTGAAAATTTGGTATGATAGGATATGGGTAAAATATACCATTAAGATAGAAGAAAGACCAGTGATGTGGCCCTAAGTTGTGACTGTAAAATGATATACACCATCAATCTGTTTTGATGGAACAGTGAAAGGAAATAAGAAAGTCTAAAGGACAGAAAATTATAAAAAGAAATTCATTTTGATAAAATATTTACCTTTGCTTCACCAGATCTTCCATTAGTAACTTCTTATAAAGGTTAGTATACATTCTTTCAGACAAAGATCAGGCTTTATGGGATTCCAGTTAACTTTATAGATACTTTGTAACTATTAAATAATTAATTTCAACTCAGCAAACAATGACAGGATCTTCAATAACAGCACTACATTTTTCTGACCATTACATTATCCACAGATAAATAGATTTTTTTTAAAAAAATGACTGAATACAGTATTTATTTAGAGTACTTTCATTAATTTACCATCTCCCATAAAACATTTAAGCTCATTTAATATGAAATCATATTTGCTACTTAAATACCAAGATAAAATTTGAGTATTATAATTACCAGTATACGTTATTAAACACTAAGAAAGAATATTTAAAAAGAACTAATTTTACCATATTATTAAAAAAGCCCAGACCTTTTAAAATTCTTATTCTGTGAAATTTTTCTCTAAGTTAGATTACTAAGGCAAACATTTTCAATTGCTATATTGCATAAATAGTAAGGTTTTTAATATTACATATTAAGAAGAAGGGATCATGGTTTTTATTAAATGTATTCAAAGGTAACTAATCATATTTGGAGTTCTCTTTACCTAACATTGTTAACTTGACATTTAAAAATTAAATAGGAAGAAATGCATCGAAATCTATGCTGCACATTTGAAATTGATCGTTTATATTTGGTATAAAAGGGATAAAATTTATAGTCCTGAGTGACAATTTTATGTAACAAGGCATGAGAATGTAAAATTCCATTCAAATTCCTTTCTTATCACTATTCATGAAAACCGCATTTCTCAGCTGGGAAAGCTAACAGTGATATTACATGGTGACATTATTTCAGAAGAGTTGTCTACGATGCAGAATATCTAATTTTTTCACACATGAGTAAGGACTATGCAAAATTTAGCATTTAATTTGCATTCTATATGCAAGATTTTAAAGGGCAAGGTTAAGTATTTTTTGAAATATTATAATAACCTGAAATTAATTTAAAAATAAGAATTTAATATTTATGTACCTCCTTTCTTCCAAATCTTTCTAAATAGCTTTTCCAAAAAGAATAGTATATCTTGATATATATAGAAGATACAAACACTATTATTGCTGCTTTAGAAAAAGGAAACTGGAGCATGGAATTGCATAAATGATTTTTCTAAGGCAACCCCAGTAAAATGTAAAAGTAGAGAAATCATAATATAGCCACAGCTTCACTATTCCTCATTTTAGTGCTTGACACTGTTCTTTTAAATATTAAAACCAGTAGAACAGCCTAATAACATTATACGCAAGGGACAAAGCTGTTAACTGCACTGTTTTCACAACCTTATAGCATCAGTCGATGCAAGACCCTGCAATTCAATCCCCTGTCTTTATGGACAAGGAAACTTAAATATAAGGGGATTGTGACTTTCCCAAGGCCATAGAGTATATTAATAGTACAGATAAGACTCCAACTCAGGTGTCCTTTATGCCCTGTATAGTGCTGTGTTCACCGTAATAAAGATGAAAGAATTTATCAGGTACCCAGATACTTTGATTCTTTATGTAACTGATACAGTTTTGTTATAATACATTTTGACTTTAATATGTTACAAATATAACTATACACATTGCATTGTTTTTTTACTTGCCTTTTATACTTCAGAGGCAACATAATTTAATCATCTTTCTTACTTAATTCAGAAATAGATAAAATGTTTGCTACTCTTCATATCTGATTCTTTACGTATTTATTATTATTATTATTTAACAAAATAGCACTAACTCTTGTATTCCTGTAGCTTAGCCTCTAAAGCAGTTGTTAGCAAACTTTTTCTGTAAAGGGCCAGACAGTAAATGTTTTTGTAACTACTCAATTCTGGTGTCACTAGCAGTGTTTATAGCACCAAAGCAGCCATAGACAATGTCAATGAATGGAAGTGCCTGTGTACCAATAAAATTTTATTTACAAAAACAGGTGATTAGTCCATGGGCTATAACCTGTTGACCCTGATCTAAACAAACTATAGTGATTGCAGATGAAGGCCCCAAATGATGATATGCTGTGGCATTTCAGTTCAAAAATATTTCAGTTCTCTAACAAAATCACCATCAAAGTCTGAGAGTTCTAGTGTTGTTTTTTTTTTTGGTTTTTTTTTTAAGTGATATCTATAGACCTGCTGAGTTGGCATGCCTTTTAAAAAATAAAACTTATCTTAACCTCTCTCAGACTTCTCTTTCTCTGTCTGTTTTCAAAGTTACCTTAGTGTTATCATCAGCATTATTTTCTTTTCAGGAGAGAAAACTGAAGAATTAGACAATGCATACATTGTAAAGAACACACTATATACTTTCTTAATTTAAACACACGTATTCCAAATTTTTGACCTGCACACCCATTTGTCTCATTGTTCATCACTGCCTCTTGAGAAAACCAACAAAATGCCAATAAAAGAATTTAAAAAGGTATAAACCCACAAGGTTGCAGAGAACTAGAGGAGATACATTGATGGGCCAGAATTTTAAGCACGTTTGGAAGATGAAAAGCAGAAGGAGTGATGGTGACACACTTAGGAGGCTGAGCGTAAGGCACCTGTAGAGAAGGGCACAGATGAGAAAAGGGCCAATCCAAACTTCAAATTGCAAAATGTTGGGGAGACTCAGCACTTGAAGTTAATAAGGAAGTTAAGATGCGAGGCATTGGAGTGAAGATAGGAATATTGCTTTAAAGTTTGCATGTCAAATGTATAGTTGCCTTCTCTACATCCCCAGGTTTCCAACTCTCTCACAGGCCTGCATCCCCTGAACACCTCCATAATCAGTGGGGACTGGAAATTTACTCTGAAGTAACTGTGCCAGAGATGCTCAGGGATTAGGGACACCCAGTTCAATGAGAGGAATGGAACGGAAAGAAGGAGATCAAGTTACCGTCACTACAGTAAATTTGAGATCCTCTAGGCTTCATTTTCTACCTTGCTACCAGAACACCAGCCACAAAGCCCGAGGAGGCTACACTTGCGAAACCAATAGTCCAGGAGAAAAAAAAACAGAAAACACCAAAACATTATATGTTGACACATGAGGGTCCAAATTACCCAATTTAAGTACTTATACTTCTTTCTCCCTGTCTTTCCTCTCCAAACCATCATTTCTTTAGGATGTGGCAGAAGAGATCTATGTATGATGACTGACAATTAAGTTTGCGAACTTATCCTGAAAAGAGTGCTACATACCTCATTGTTGAATATCACTACAGTCACTGAAGCACTCTCTTTGGGAAGCTATGCACCAATGCCAGTGCCTACTCCACCCTTCAATGCAATTTTGGAACTCTTTTTCTGGAATGGCCGTCAGAGCTGTCATTGTATTACCATTGATGTCCTGAATGTCATCAAAATGTCTTCCTTTCAATACTTCCTTTATCTTCAGATAAAGAAAGAAATCATTGAGCCAGATCAGGTGAGTAGGGAGGGAGTTCCAATACAGTTATTAGTTTACTGGCTAAAAATTCCCTCAGAGGCAGTGTTGTGTGATCTGGTACATTGTCGTGATACAAGAGTCATAAATTACTGGCGAAAAGTTCAGGTCATCTAACTTTTTCATGGAGCCTTTTCAGCACTTCCAAATAGTAAACTTGGTGAACTGTTTGTCCAGTTGGTACAAATTCATAATGAATAATCCCTCTGATATCAAAAACAGTTAGCAACATTGTTGCAACAAGTTTGAGAACGTGATTGTCAGCGCTCGCATAGAGTGCCTGAAGGCTACATGGCTCTTCATGTCTCTTCTAGTGCTGGATACCCAGGAATCTTTACAATTTCTAGGGAGTGTAAGAAAGTGGTTGGGACTAGATATTATAATGGGGAGTGGCCTGTGAATAAATGACTCGACTCAGGGAAACAGAGGAAAAGAGGAGGAACAGGACCTGGGGTGATGCAGATTCCAAGGGAGGGAAAAGGAAGCTGTGCCAAAAAACAAACAAAAAAAAAGTAGAAGTGGAAAGAAAACAAGTATCAGAATTGCTGATTTTACATAGTATATCACCTCAGCATTTTTCTCGGCATGTGAAACACTGTGCTGTATTCAGAATATCGGTTTCACCCTATTCCTTTCTGAGGTATAAATCTTTCCATCTGAAATTTCTATTTGTAAAGTTATTACTTGGTTTCAGAGTTATTCAGGCTCAAATGGCTCCTGCCCCGCAGAATTTTCCATTTATAATAGTGTCCTAACTAGTGTATCTTTTCTGGGAGGATAAATTACTACAGCTGTGGCTTTATATCTATGGTTACTTTCTGACCTCCTGCATTTTTAACTGAATTTACATATCAGACTCTTCAGAGAGAAATATGACTAAACAACCAAGAGAAGGTTGCATTACCTAATCCAATTGTACATTAGTGGCAGGATAAAGACAAACTCTAGGCCCGATAAGCAAGGTAGACAATTTCCTGAAGACTCTTGTGTCTCCTGCTGCTCTATTTAGCTTTTACCTGGGACTGACGCTAGTATGATAATTGTAACAGTTATTGATACAGAGGCATCCATATTTTTATGAATCCCTCCCCACTAAACAGGCAACATGACATTTGTATTATAAATTTAATAGATGGAAGACCACAGAAAGAATAAAAACGAAACTGTCAATAAAAGATTAATTATAAGGAAGCGTTTCCATGAAGATGGCAGGTAAATCAGGTCAATCTAAAGGAGATGAATTTAGTATAAGCAGGAAACATTATGAGCAAACAGGCCTGAATGGGGTTCCTTCCACAACTGGACTGCATGGGATATTATTTGATGTGGGCATATCACTTGACTGAGACAGTTTAAGCAAGGAGGAGGGGGGAATTGCTGGGGCTTGGGAAGCATCCTTGGCTTAGTCTCATGCATTCCTCAAGCTTTGCTGGAGGCTAGACCGTGATGGAACAATGTGCATACCTGCCTTCCTGCCTGCCTGCCTGGGTTTTCCTACCCAGAAATTTCTGGCTGGCACAATTAGCACTTATTTTCTTGAGAAATTTCTATTATGCCTAATATATTGGGTATATCAGTATGTCCTAATATACCCAATACTAATATTTTCCTGTATACTCAAATCTGAACAATCTAAGGAATTTACATTTTTCCTTCCAAATTCTTCTGGATTCTTATTATGGCAATCTTTGATGATAAGGCAACCTATATGATACTCTTCTCCCCAAGCTTTTTTAATGAATCTGTAATTTGAAAACTTGTATATATACAAGGTGTGATCAAACAAGATAGTGAATGTTTAAATAAAAAATTGATTACAGTACAAAGACGCATTGCCATTAATCCCCCTCAAAATAATCCCCCTCACTTCAGACACAGTTATCCCATTGTTCTTGCCACTTTCTGAAGCAGTTCTGGACATCCACTTTCCTTGAGTGTCTTTGTGCTGTTGTGGCTGCCTCAATGTCCTGAATCAATTCAAAACGTTTTCCTTTCATAGTCATTTTGACTTTGGGGAAGAGCCAGAAGTCACATGGTGCCAGATCTGGTGAATAAGGTGGATGAGGACACACTGTAACTTTTTTTTTTAAAGTGTGTTTTTCCAGAACCCATCAGCTCCAAGTCAAGTAGTTGTTTCAATCTAGTTGTGGAGGGTGCAGCTCACAGTGGCCCATGTGGGGATCGAACCAGTAACCTTGATGTTAAGAGCACCGTGCTCTCACCAACTAAGCTAACTGGCTATGCCTGTAATATTTTTATTTGACAGAAATTGCCATATACCAGAAGCAATGTGTGACACGGAGTGTTGTCATGATGGAAGATGAAGTAGACATTCACTAAAGTGGACTTCCAGAATTGCTTCAGAAAGTGGAAAGAATGATGGGATAAGTGTGTTTGAAGTGAGGGTAAGTATTTTAGAGGGATTAATGGTAATGTGTCTTTTACTGTAATATTTTTTTTTAATTTAAACATTTACTGTATTTTGTGGTCACACCTTGTATATGCTATATACGAAATAAATGGTATTTATATATTTTTATATTATATAATACATTTATTATATATAAATATGTTTTATATATAAATTGATATAGACATACAAATATATGACCATATATATTTCCAAATATATACAGAGGGTGCCAAAAAAAAGTATACACATTTTATGAAAGGAAAAGACTATTGAAATTATGCTGATGGTAACCACTTTGAGCACCTCTTGTAATTGCAGAAGTCAAACGTGACTTGTATTCATTTTCTGTTATCAGTATATATTGAGTAGTAAAATTTTAATACAGTAAAAAAAACTGTATTAAAAAACAGTTTTTCAAAAAAACATGCTTTTGTTGCTTTTGGTCAAATCTCTATTGTGCCTTTGTTTTTATCTCATTAAGTTATGCTTGTACCTCTAATATTTCTTCTCTGCTCTTTAGTTTTTATCTGCTTTTAAAAAAAAATTTGAAAAAAAAGCATTAAAAAATATGGTTTTAAAAGTATACCAGGAGGTATAGTTTATCATACAGATTGTTTAATTTTTATCATTAAATTTGTCATTTTATGATTCCTGAGCTTTGTGTCATTCAAGGAAGCTGTTTCACACATCCAAGGTAATAAAAGCGGTATCATATATTTCCTTTTAGTACTTTCGTAATTTATCCGTTGGTGCTATTTATGTATTCAATGCATTTGGAATTTACTTTTGTTATGGTCTGTGTTATTTTCTTCCAAGCTGATGGTTAATTGTCCCAACAAGGTTTAGCAAATAAATTTGATATCCTCTTTTGGAAATTATATGTTAAATTCCCAAATCTATCTGGATTTATTTCTGGATTTTTTTCTCCAATTTTTATTGGGGAATATTGGGGAACAGTGTGTTTTTCCAGGACCCATCAGCTCCAAGTCAAGCCATTGTTTTTACTCTAGTTGTGGAGAGCGCAGCTCACTGGTCCATATAGGAATCGAACGGGCAACATTGGTGTTATGAGCACTGCACTCTAACCAACTGAGCCAACTGACAGCCCCTATTTCTGGATTCTTTAACCCATTCTACCTAGCTGGTTATCAATCTGTCTTGTGGTAATATACTGTTTTAATTAGAGTTGCTTTATAGACAATTTTAACATTGAATAATAAAAGACTCCTCTCATTATTCTTATTTTCCAACAGTTTTCTCCGCTATTTTCACATACTTATTTTCCTTGATTAACTTTATTTCTTTTAAGATTTGGTACTATGCACATGTACTACAAAATTTATAAAAGGAAATACAGAGAAAAGTATGTCTTTTTGTACATTTCTCACCCAGCCTCTTAAACCTGTCACTGGAGACAACTCCTCTTACCAGAGACATTCTATGCTATAAAATAACATAGATATGTTTTCCTTTCATGCTCATAAAATAATAGCATTTGTGATGTACTTTGCTTTTTTTCACTTACTACCTTGGGCATTTTGTTGACATCAGACATAAGAGGCTGTGCCTGATTAACTTCAGAAGTAATATGGCAAATTTTCAACAAAGTCTATATCATTGAAAACTCAAACATATGGCCAAATGTCATTTTCAAATGCTACTTCTAACAACTTAAATCCACAGAAGTAATGCTTTATCATGTCCTATGAGGTCAACATTTCAGCTCAATCAAATAACAAATTAAGTCAACTTATGGATAATATTCTTTGAAAGCTGAGATATACCAACTTTCATGTCATCACACTGTACCGAGGAAATGCTAATTTAAAGCACAAACATACATATACGTATACATATACATATACATATACATATACATATACATATACATATACATTTTTTTCATAAATTTGGGCAAAGTACGTATTCTCTCTCTGCTTTAGTTTCCTATCTTCAAAGGCATTTTTGAATGAAATAACTGAGATCACTTTTAGTCCTTTGAAAAGTCTATTTTATTATATTCTGAAAGGAATTACTTCTTGTTAGGTCAAACATGAAAGACAATGTAATGGACGGATAACGGAATATATCTTTGACTTCTTGGAAGAGGTGCGCATTTGTATTTAAAAGTTTTGTCATTATGGCAGCTTCAGTGGCCTCAGCAGTAGCCAGCCATGGGCCTGCTCAGCAAAGTATTGCCATTAATGTGATTCAAGCCTCTAAATTTCCCTTTTTGATACTCTGGTTTTAAAATTCCATTTTTCTTATAATGGTGTATCTGGATTGACTCAACTTGAGACTCCAGCCACCTCTGGCACAACAGGCAGAAGATAGCAAGATACCTGAAATAACAGCTCCCCTTGCTGGAGCACTTAACTGGGAATTGAAGCTTCTCTGAAAAGACACCATTGTCATGACCTTGGGAGCTATACCGAGAGGTATTTATTCATCTAATGTGATTGGTATGCATAGTATAATTCTGTATTCCAAATATATTCTAGTTACTGTATTACATTTGCGAAAAAAAGTACTGGACACCATTACTAAATAAATATTTCAATTTCACAAAGTGAATTCAGTAAACACTAAATTTGCAGTGCTTTATTTCTATATACACAAAATTCTTGAATTTCTTTTGTGTTCCCTTCTTCTTGTTTTGGTGTGGGATTACTGCCGAATGTGTTTTATTCCTTAGAGATATTGGAGTCTAATAGACAATGGAGTAAGCAGTATTGATTTTACTAGGAAGTCAAAGAATACAATTTCTAAGACAATACACTCCTGTTTGTTATTATATACCCGTAACTATTTGTTTAGTGGATAGAGCAGTTGGATTGAAAATGAAAGCAGGTGACTTTACTTATGTATGAATGAGGACTAATAATTTTGACCTATGCATGAAAAGAGAGACTGTGAGGAGTAAGTAATGCATTTATAGAAATTTAGGAATGAACATGTTGAAAATATGACATTGTAAAAATTTATTCATGGTCTAGCTTTTCCTTAATAGTTTTACCAGATAATTGCTAGACTCTTAGCTCCCTAAGCACAAAAATCAAATCCATATCACTTATTATCCACTAGAAATTGTGGCAAATGATCAATGCCTCTGTATTTCATAGAAGGAAAGTGGTCTTGGGGGGAAAGAGAAATGGAATTACAATACAAAATATACTGAAAATGAGACGAATAAAACCATGATTGTAAAGGTGAACTGGCACAGAACCTAACAGCAATACACACACAGAGGAAACAGAATTGGTGAATAAGAAGGTCATAGCCAGGCTGGTCCAGAAAACAGGCATCTGCAGAATGACTCGACCAGCTCTCAAACTCCACTACCCCAGGCAACTGTCGATCTTCCTCTTGTCCTTGTGCCAGCCTGTCACTCTCCCCTGATTCTTTGAAACCATATAGATTCTACAACAGTCCAAGGAATATTTCTCCTTTATGGTCTTGAATCTTTAAATCATATTCGGTTGATATTTGACATTCTTGTTGACAGCCTAAATGGATTTTTTAATAGTGTAGCTTAGATAAATCTTTCCTCTGTTGTAGGGGAGCCAAAAATGTTTTTACGGCTAACTCTAACTCAGCCAGAGTTTTAAAAAACTGCAACCATTTAATTTTTAATATGGATTGGTTCCTTTTGGTAATTAAAAACAAACATTTTGTAAAACTGCCAACACATTAATCAGAATAATATAGGGTTATGTACGTCAGGCATTTAAACATGTTTTAAACCTTTTGAGATGGAATCATAAAGTAAAATTAAAACAGATTGAAACAATGTTCTTTATTGCTTATGCCTGGTGTAGACCAAAGGTCATAAAGTTCAGTTAGGGCCATATTAAATTTCAGTAGATTTTAAGGTTTACTTGGTAATACATATATAAACGTGTGTGTATCATTATAATAACATGTAGCACCAAGAAATAAAAGACATATGCATCACCTTGGTTATGTAGGCCTCAAAGTTTTTGCCACTGGTCAAGTTTGATCAATGACAATAGAAATCTCTTCTGTTTTTCTCATTAGTAGCAATGCTGACATTCTGCTCTTGAGTCATCATAACAATGTAGCTAGGTATTTCTTGGCAATTTAGAGATGGAAACCCTCTTGTTTTATCCAGCCAGAGTGCAAATGAAACAGCCCCAAAGGACAGTTTTCTTTCTTTTTTGTGCTTGAATGGCTATGTTGTTAGTAAGCTGACAGACATAAGGATTATCAAGTGTAATCATTTTAAGACCCTTGAAATGGGTATGCTTTGTACAGCTCTCTGGACTGTGCTCTCATTTCATTTACTTCTATTATTTCTGTACTGTCAGGAGTAGTTCAGAATTCTTTTTGCCATTTTAGCCACTATATCAGTAAAATAGAAATTAAATACTAGTTATCTTACATTGGATTCTAATAAAAATCAATACGTTAACATTTTTGTCTTAATATTAAACATCATGTATCTTACTCTTTTACTAATATCTTACTAACTTTCCAACATCAAATCATAATACGTATCTATGTATATATATATATATATATATATATATATATATATATATATATATGTTATTATGCCACACTGGCAGCTCTTTTGGTTTAATCAGAATCTTAGATCATTAAGACATTAAGAATGATCAGACATTGTTGAAACCACTAAAATTCCCAAATAGCCAAAGCAAGAAAGCAGAAAGAAGCAGGAGGTATCACACTTTCTGATTTCAAAGTATATTAAAAAATATGGTAAACAAAATAGGATGGTTTTGTCATTAAAAAAAAAAAAAAACAACAAAAAAAAACGACATGTAGATCAATAGAATGGAATAGAGAGCCCAGAAAGAAATCTGTGCACATATGATCAATTAGTTTTCGACAAATGGACCAAGAATATACAATGGGGAAAGGATAGTTTTTTCAATAAATGGTGTTGGGAAAACTGAATGGTCACATGCAAAAGAATGAAACTGGATCACTGTCTTACAGCAGATACAAAAATCAACTCAAAATGTTTGATTAAAGACTTGAAAATAAGACCTAAAATTGTAAAAACTGTAGGAAAGCTCCTTGACAATGGTCGTGACAATGATTTTTTGGATTTGACACCAAAACCAAAGGCAACCAGAAGCAAAAAGAAACACGTGGAGCTACATCAAATTAAAAACCTTTTTTACAGAAAAGAAAACCATCAAGAAAAAAAAAAATCAACCTATGACAAGCAATACAATATTTGCAAACCACATATCTGATAAGAGTTAATATCTAAAATATACAAGTAGCTCATGCAAGTCAATGGCAAAAAATCAAAAACTCAATTAATGGGCAAAGGATCTAAATAGATACTTTCCAAATATCCAATAAGTACATGAAAAGGTACTCTAAATCACTAATCATCAGGGAATTGTGAATCAAAACCACAATGAGACATCACCTCACATCTCCTAAAATGTCTATTATTGAAAAGATAAGAAATAACAAATGCTGGTGAAGATGTTGGTGGGAATGTAATATAGCCACTATGGAAAACAATATACAGGTCTCTCAAAAAATTAAAAATAGAACTGTCATATGATCCAGCAATTACACTTTTGGGTGTATATCCAAAGGAGATGAAATTGCTCTCTTAGAGAGATGCCTGTACTCCCACGTTTATGTCAGCTTTATTCACAATAACCAAGATATGAAAACAATTCAAGTGTCTGTCAACAGATGAATGGATAAGTAAAATGGTATATATACATATAATATATTTTCAATCTTCAAAAAAAGAAGGAAATCCTACCATTTGCAACAACATGGATGAAACTGGAGGGCATTATGCTAAGTGAAATAAGCCAGACAGAGAAAGATAAATATTGCATGGTGTCACTTACATGTAGACTCTTAAAAAATAAAAAAGAAAAGTTGAACTCCTAAAAATAGAGAGTATTAGAGAGTATAGATGATGGTTGCCAGGGGCTGGGGGTATGGGGGAATAGGGAGAGACTATAAAAAGGTACATACTTTCATTTTCTAGATGAATCAGATTTAAAAATTCAATGTATAATATGGTGACTCTAGTTGATAACACTATTGTATAAATGAAATTTGCTAAGAACTTAAGGGTCCTCCCAAGAAAAAAAAAAACAAATAACTATGTGAGGTGATGGATGTGGTAATTAACTTGATGGTGGGAATCCTTCCACAATGTATATGAATATTAAATCATCATGTAGTTCACTTTAAATATACAACAATTTTTTCAATTATACCTCATTAAAGCTGAAAAAAAGAATGATCACACATATTCTGTCAGTCTCATTCTTTCAAAAGACTGAGCTGAGAATGTGATAAAGTTTTTAATTCTGAATTTAATTTTCCTCAATAAATAGAGCTAGTTTAATAATATTAAATGATGATCATCAATGAAATGATGAACTCAGTGAAGTAAGTTTAACAAACTGAACTCAAAAGGACATTCCCTCTGCTCAAAGACAACGCAACATTACTCATTTTTAGAAAACAAATAGGTTGCAAGAGCTAATAGTTTGGCCTACATAACACGTAGAAATGTAAAGCCCTTTGAAATAATGTAAAAGTATATGTGGAGATGGAATTGGTCTGAAACTTGAACTACCATATAGATCGGTCTGCTTCCTCCTGATTGTTAGTTTTTCCATGTATTTTTGCAGGACTATGAAGGTGAAGAACACCAGACTCTCATTTTCTTTATGTTGATGGAGCCACTGAAAGCCCCAAACCACCACAAAGTCAGGAAATGCAACGTGTGGTCACTTTCCACAACCTATTATGAAATAAAATTGCTTAGTATTCTTGCGTTATGTGAGGTTTCAGTTATTGATTTGGAGCATAGATCATCAATAGTGAATGCAGACCTCTTTCCCCCCTTTATTTTCTATAAAGAAACAGCCTCATATTATACCAGCCACAACTTCACTGCCCCCCAAAAGATTAGTGTACATGCATTATGAAAATCAACAATTAATGTGTTTTTTATTATTGTGCATTATTAATGTGTAGTTTATTTTTGTGATGAGAATCTAAAATTACTTTTTTTTTTTTTAATGGTTTCCTGTAGTTCTGTGCTTGGGAAATACAAGTATCAACATTAAGAAATGCTTCAGCTGAAATGTACTGAATTTTCACTTTTGGAATATAAAGTTATTTTGTAGATGCCACTGAACTGAAATGATCTTTAGTTATTTACTATCCAAAAGATAAGACTTACATTTTGCTAATTAATGCAGTTCTCCAGGTAAAAATGTATAGTCTAAGACAAGCTAACATTTAAAATAAATTTTCTCCACAGAATCAATTGCATATGTTCTTTAAACTTTGGGTGTTTTCTTAAGAAGTAACTTTATCAATTTTCCTTGAAATGCTCTGTCTCATTTGCAGCAATTAACTAAGATCGTTAACAATTTGAAAAGTCTCAACAGTTTCTCTAAGGCCTCCAAAAGTCTGTAATGCAAAAGACTATAGGATTTAAATTTGTTCTTTGTTTTAGCATCACTCCACACTTTTACACAAAATAAAACAAATACAGGCTAAAATCCAAAACAAAATCTGTAATTATAATGTAGTTGTTGAGCGTGTAGGATTCGGAACCACATAAATTTGGGTTTGAATCTCAGCTTTCCTTCATTACCTTGAACAAAATATTAGCTCTTCTAAGATTTCATTTCATATGTAAGATTCCAGGCAATGATTGCTTCAACCTTCAGATTTTTGGAAAGATTCTGTGATATATTCTGTTTAGCAGAGAACCTCCCACTCAGCAGCCTGGTTATCAGGCAAATGCCTGTTGGCTATTATCAGACTTTTCTTACATTCATGGGCAGAATTAGCTTTTTCCAAAAGTCATATGTTGAAGCCCTAACCCCCAGTACCTCAGAATGTGACTGCATTTGGAGGTAGGGCCTTTAAAGAGGTGATTAAAGTAAAATGAGGTCATATGAGTGGGCACTAATCCAATATGACTGATGTCCTTATAAGAAGAGATCTGGATAGACATGTGAACACAGAGAGGAAAGACCAAGAACACAGCTATCCAGAAGCCAAGGAGAGAGGCCTCAGAAGAAACTAACCCAGATGGCACCTTGATCTGGGACTTCTAGCTTGCACATCTCTAAAAAAAAAAAAAAAAAAAAAAAATTCTCTTGTGTAAGCCTGTGGTATTTTTTTATGGCTATCCTAGAAAACTAATATATCTACGCAAGACAAATTTCTCCTCTTGTTTTGGAAACAGATCTTACAGCATTGGACAAAAGCATTGAACTTATGACCAGGCGAAGCTGTGATCATTGCACATTAGAACAGCCATAGTCATTTGTCCAGGCCCCAAACATGGTCTCTCAAAGTCCTACCAAAGGTCTTTTCTGTTAAAGGAGGTGAGATGGTTGTCTAACTCATCATTAAAGATTGTGTTCCTAGAACTTCTGGTAACTTCTGGTACTCAGCAGGTACCTGGTGAGAAGCAAACATGAGAAGAAGCAAGGGAGAATCCCAGGACTGCCCTTTGATTCAGCAACACTCTTTAAATTTGCGAGCATCCCTCCAAAAAAAAATTATTTTTAAGTTGTATTGCAGTTACTTTCCACTAAGAGAATACTGACTATTCTTTTGATTTTTGTTATAAAATTGAACATATGGTTCCATGAGTGGACAAAAAAAAATCCTTACATCAACAGAATTGATATGTTATGGGTTGAATTGTATGTCCCCCTCCTCCACCCCCTCAAAAAAAAAAAAAGAGATGTGTTGAAGTCCTAACCCCTGGTACCTCAGAAAGTGACTTTATTAGCAAATAGGGCTTTTGTGAATATAATTAGTTAAGATCAGGGCATCCTGTAATAGGGTGGCCCTTAGGCCAATATTATGACTGGTGTTCTTATAAGAAGACAGCCGTTTGAAGATACAGAGACATATGGGGGAATGCCGCATGAAGATGGAGGCAGAGATTGGAGTGATGCATCTGTAAGTGAAGGAATGCCAAAGATAGCCGGCAAACTACAGACGCTAGGAAGAAGCAAGGATTTCAGACATCTAGACTCTGGGACTGTGAGACAACACGCTTTTTTTTGTTTTTTTTTAGGCTACCCAGTTTATGATAATTAGCTCCAGAAAACTTAGGAAACTAATACAGTTTATGGAAAAGGGGTTAAGTCCGTAACACTGAATTTTTTAATTGAGATCCCATGTTTTGAGCAATAAGGCCCTCCTCTTATGTCCTTTAGTCCCTATTTGCACTCTTCATATTTTTAAAAAGCATAATGCTATTTATATTGCTGTTTTAACATATATCCTCTATCAACAACTAGATGATAAACATTTTGAAGTCAGGCTACATGTCTTTTAGCTTTCCACATCCAAGCACAGTGAATAAATTTGTCTCCATCACCTTGTTTTCATTGTCATCATCATCACCATTATCATCACCATCATCGCCATCAATCAATGCCATTAATACAGCTACCATTTATTGATCACCTACTACCTTGCCAGGAGTTAAGAAAGGTACATGCCATACATTATCTCATTTAATAGTCACGAGACCTGTGGCAAATAGATATCAACCTATTTAAGGAAGATAAAGTGGCTGCTAAAAGAGATGAATAAATTCCCCAAATTTGCACAGTTGGTGGGAGAGGGACATGAAACACATTTCTATGTGTCTCCAAAGTGACAGCCTTGATGATAATGTGAGTGTTCTTTCCTAATTTTGTAGCTGTTATATATTCTAGAATCTCATCTATGCTGAGTCATCCGAAATACCCTACACTTTTTTATGGGGGCTATGTTATATTACTATATTATTCGAATAATTACCATGTTTCCCCCAAAATAAGACCTACCTCGAAAATAAGCCCCAGTTAAGATCGTCAGCCAGATGAATGCATTTAGTACGTATGACAATATTCCAGAAGAAGATGACATGATGTATTTGAATAAATGTAGATTGTTGTACAAGAAAAAATAAGACATCCCCTGAAAATATTCCCTAAAGCATCTTTTGGAGCAAAAATTAACGTAAGACCCAATCTTATTTTTTGGTAAATACGATATAAGACCCAGTCTTATTTTCGGAGAAACACAGTAGGTTTGTAATACTGATCTCTTCTTTCTCTTCTTTCTTTTCCTCTCTCTATCTCACTTTCTACCATCCCCCTCTTGCAATTTCCTTAATCTCCTGGCTGCCATTGTGATTTAAAGTTAGGTGAAACGAAATTAGTACTTTTCCAATACCATAGAAAAAATTCCAAAAACAAATTTTCATGAATTGAATGATATAGACATTAGCTATTTTTATAATTTCCAGGACAAAACTAGGGCTCCTTTAAAAACCATTGGGGCAACCTTGACTTCTTTTCAGTCTCAACAATGAACTAGCACTACTTCATTGTTTTCTCAGAAAATGTTTACTTCTCACTCTAGATCAATGCCCACATTATATATTAGAACAGTACCATTCCCTATTCTTTGGTAGCAATTATTATTATTAATTTGTTATAAACTTGCTCACCTGATTTTTTTCTCTTTATTCTTATATTGTTGTTCTCCATTACTTTGTAAACATCATGAGGGTACTACAACTTCAACTTTTATGCTCACCTCCATGTTCCTGGTAACTAGTTCAGTGCCTCGTATGTAAATAATATTTAAAAAAAATTGAGTAATGAATAAATAAATGACCCTAAGTGCACTCTCCCTCACTTCTTTCAAACTTCATTCTATTTGGATTCTATATGATTTGTTCCTAAAAGTATATTTTCCATGGTTTCTATGACATGGCTCCCCGGCTCTTCTCCTATTTCTATACCCACACTTGATATCTTTTCTGGATTGTCTTTTTCTCACCAATTAGTATGTGCATTTTTCTTCTCCCAACATCCCTTATGGGACAGTCATCCTCAGTTGTCATCCTGACCTTCCTCCTCAATTCTTTTTCCGGTGCTGGCTTGCAGCCTATACCTGATGCATATTTCCATTATGGCACCAAAATACTTCATAGCATTCACTTGTTTAGTGTGTCTGTCTACCCTCTCATACTCCTTCAGTGATGGAAAGGATTTATATCTTATTTGTTTTACCTAATATAGGGCTTCACACATACATTTATAAAAAAATAATTGTTTCAAACTTTGGGTCACTACTTTCTTATACACTCGTATAAGAAGAGAGTCTGTCTCTTGAATTGTTGATTTTGAATTTAGTCTTTAACTTTTTTTGCTATTACATTATTTTATTTCACTTTCCTATCTTGCTTTTCCTGTTATACTTTTAGTTTACATACTAGACTACTAATAGTATGAAATATACAGATACATGAGCAAATTTTAGGTCTATAGTGCAACAGATTATTTTATATGGAACAAATCTAGTACTGACAAAGATTACAAATAGTTCAATAAGTATGTCAGAAAGAGTCATAGTAGATAAGTTACATATAATTTAGTAATGGTATAGAGTCTTCTATGGAGCCATTTTGGCTAATCATTATAACTTTGTTATCAATAAGTGAAAATCACGATATACTGGGCTTTTGATACCATATGAATGCAAGTAACAATCACTTACCAGAGAAGAAAAATGTGGAATTTAACTGAACTGTTCATAATTTTAGAAATATTTTCCATAATATGAGTAAAAAATTCCTGGACTGAATTTCAGAAAGTCAGATTGAGGTTTACTGCTTAATATTTGTGATTTAGAACCAAGTGACTTAAATTTTTAGTATCTCAGCTTTCTTTCTTATATATTGTCTTTTAAGGTAAATGAAATGGGGAGACTTATTTTTTCTCTTCTTTTAACAAGGTCTTATTCATACTATGTGTGAGGGTTCAGCCCTTTCTTTAAAAGCAAAAATTCATGACACAACTAGTCCAGAGAAGTTGTAGAACTTCCTAAAATGAAGAGTTAAGCAGATGTGTAACTGACACACAACAGGGAATCCAAGCTATGGTTTCCTCACTTAAACATTATGTGTTGGTCATGTTATATAAACTTAAAACAAAATGAAGCATGTTTGACTCCTCTCCAACTGACCACTCAATTAGCATTCAGAGAATTTTTTATTTGAGTCAACCATATTACTAGCTAAAGGGATGGGAAGAAAGAAAAGGAAGGCATCAAAGCTGCATCCGCAATAAAAGGATCTAAAAGACTAAATGATTTAGTGTAAGAAACTCTAAACTGCAGCTATTACAAGGAAGGCACATTTTAATAAAATTCTATGTCAGGGGTTCATTACCTCACATCTACCAACCCCGGGGCCCCTAAATTTCAAAGGCTGTGTGAACTTGTATAGGGAAAACAATTACATCTTTATTTTCATTAACCTCCAACTGAAATTTAGCGTTTTCTTTAATTATGAATGTACCCAACAATAGTGGTAGAATCACCTATAATTTAATCACCAGAGGAAATCAGATACTTTAAAATCACATTATAGTTGTTAATGATATCCAGATTATTGTTTATGCTCATCACTGCTTTGATAGTTATTTCACATATTACTAGGTCTTGTTATTTAATGTGTTCATAGAGTCACACACTTTTAAAAATATTTAAATAGCTGCATTTCAACATAATTGGTTACGTTTATAAGTCTCTGTTTTGTTTTATACATTTGAAAATATCATTCTGAGAACTCAGTCTTTAATCGATTACCAAAAAAAATTGTTTGCACAAAAAAAGATTAAGAATCTCTAATAGGTTGATATTTTGTATTGAATTAGTATTATTTGCTAAGATTAGTCTGTAAAACCAATTTAAAGGGCAAAATAAAATAAGAATTGGAACAAAAACTCCTTAAAAATCATAAAAATGGTATAATGAAGACATTACCAAAAAAGTGTTGTTGATAAGAATATAAATGAAATTTATAAATAATATGTATTATAAAATGATGGATGTGTAACTACCTTCTAACAATGTATATCAACATAATCTAGAACACTGACTCCAGGCCCAAAAAGAAAGCTTTATGACCTCTCTCAATACAATTTCTATAGAATGGGCATTTCCCTTCCAGAGAGGAGCTAGCAAGACTTTCCATTAACTTGACAGTGTCTTTGAAGTTACTGGTACATGTGTGAAAATTCTCTCATGGACAATTAGATTTTTTTGATATGTTTAACATCACCTCCTGCATTATTTGCACATTTTTGTTAAGAAATTTTCTGGACAATATTGCCCTTGTGACAGAAGCATAATGAAAAACAAGTTTTCTTTAATAAAGCTTAAGAAAGCTTTAATTGTAACATTGGATTTGGAGCACCACAAATATAATTTCTATCAATCTCTATTTTTAAGTGCATCTCTATTTTTGGAAAGAGATAACTAAAAATGTTTCTTTTTTTTTTTAATTTCTGAGAAATTATTGAGATATATTTTTCCTTCAGTTTTGTTTTTTGAAGTGGAGATAAAATGCACTTTATCTTACCATTGCACTTTAACAAGCTCTATAGGCACTGAGATAATCAGATTGGTTCTGAAGATGAGAGGGAAGCATATTAACAAACAAAAACAAGCCCCAACATCAATGACAAAAGTGATTGATAGCTCAAGAATAACCTAACCTAATTTAGAAAAAAAATTAAAAAAAAAATATATATAGGCTTAAAAATAGTGTAAATAAATATTATTTTTAGAAAAGTCATACTCTGTTGCTAAGTGATTTGCTTATTAGTTATGACTTATACATGAATGTGACCCCAAGTTCCTCATTTCTTATTCGCTACATTTATCTTTCTTGAACTTGTGGGGTTGACTGAAGGGGTGAGGAGAAGTGATGATGAGATGATATTTTAAAAGTTCTCTTTGATCTTACTTGAAAAGTTTATGGCACAGTGGATACCATCTCTTCTAACCATAATCTAAATGCCAAAATAGAGATTATAATAACCTTTAATCTTTCCATTGGTAGTTCTAAAAATACATTTTATGAGAGGTTAAACTAGAAATATTCTTTTAAAAAAAAAATTAGGTAAATCTATTTTAAAATTATGAAACTAGAGCCACATGTTTTAAGTAACCATCTAGCTTATATTTATTTCTCCACTTTGGTAAACCATATGAGCCACAAGCTGACAAAATGTAGAGAGTTCACCAACATAGTTACTGTCTATGCACAGTGAAAAGGATGTCACCTTTTGAAGTGTTAGTAGTTAAATCTTTTTTTTTTTTTTTTTTTACCATATTTCTTATTATCAAATAGAAAAGAATCTTCACATTGAATGCTACCCAACATTCCAGAAATAACTGACTCATAACTTAAAGGAATCTTTTAGAAATTGTATAGTCGGTCCTTCTATCTAAGAGAAAAACATATTTAAACAGCAAAGTTACAAAACATAGAGAGATTAAATTGATCAACGTTTTAGACCTTGAGTGAAAAAAAGATTAAAGTGTTTCTCCATTTTTTATGGCCAGAAAGCCTTTTCTCTATCTCACCTAAGTGGAAATTTAACTTCTTGTTCATTAACTTGTTAATCATTCTGTGTTTGAGGATACATGGTAACTTTCAAGACAAATAAGGTAGGATCTGTATCTTCTGCTTTTCTTACTTCCTGTAACCCACTTCAAAATAATAATGATACTTGGCATTTATATAGCTTTTCACAAAATTTAAGCTCTCTCCCATACATTATTTTATTCAATCCCTAGTGAAATGGAAGAGTAGATATAGTAATGTCCTGGAGCCAGCCCGTCTCAGTTGTCTTAGCTCCTGAGAGCCAACTCTTAAATTTTTAGGAATAAGTTTAATAAAATGAAATAAGTTATAGAAATTTATAATTACATAAGTTATATTTGAAACAAAGGTACTAAATACTCAAGACTCATCATTTCCTGATTAATTTACCACAAATTCTATCAATCAGGGCTTTTTCCCATTCACTAACATAATTATTATTAGCCTAACTTCACTAAAGGGGAAAACTGAATCTTAAAGAGTGGAGGAAGTAAATGACTTACTTAACAGAGTAGGGACTAGAGTGGGGCCTCTAACCCATATCTATCTATTCTCTCTCTCTCTCTCTCTCTTTCTCTCTCTTTTTTGTCAGTTGCATAGTCAACACATATTGAGTACCTTCTAAACGAAAGTCATTGTAGTTGGAAATTTATAGTGAAAGCTTAACACCTCCTTCCCCATCCTCATTCTCCGCTGGTGATTTTGCTTTCTATTCCACAAAGAAAATAGAAACTCTAAAGAGAGAACTTCCTCAGGCTTTCTCAACCACATTTGATTATCCTCTTTGAATCAGACCCTCATCTTAGATGATTGATTAGCATCATTTGATAGTGTAGATTATTCTTCTTTGAAACTTCTCTGGGATTCCAGGAAATCACTGTGGACTAGTTGTTCTCCTTACATTTCTGACTGCAACATCATTTTTTTTTCCTTCTCATCTCACTTGCCTCTAAATGTTGGATTGTGACTATGAGATCTTATCATGTCTCATGGCTTTATAATCTGTCCGTTTGTATGTCTATTTATGTGTCTTTCTATCAGATTTACATATCTCCATTCCAGAAAGCTCCTACAGATCTCGAACTCTCACTGGCCTATTTGACATTTCTGCTTAGAAATCTTTCAAATAAATGGTGATGGAAGGAGAACTGACTCTGGGTGGTGAACACACAATGTGAGATATAGATGATGTATTACAGAACTGTACATCTGAAACCTATGTAACTTTACTAACAATTGTCACCCAAATAAACTTCAATTAAAAAAAAAAGAATAAAAAGAAATCTAAGACGCATTTCAAATTCAACATGTTTTAAGTTTGAAACTGAGCTCCTGATATACCTGCCCTCTACCTAATTCTACATCAGCTCCTCCTTCAGTCCTCCCATTTCAGGCCCCAAAGTTTGATTCCTTTACTTCACCCACACCCTAAATCTACCTAACAGTAAATTCTTTCAGTGCTGTTTTCAAAATGTATGCGCGATTTAATTGCTTTTCAACATTGCCATTGACACCACCTTGGTCTAAAGCAATCATTCAGTTCCTACTTTGAACATACTAGTAGCCTCTTAACTCATCTTCCTTCTCTTCCTTTAGGCACTTGTAGTTTGTTATCAACACTGTAACCAGAATGATCCTATTAAAACTTCTCAGAACATGCCACTTCTCTGTTCAGAATCTTTCAATGGCAACCCATTTCACTTAGAATAAAAGCCAAAATCAGTACTGTGCCTGAAAAGGCTCATCCTGATCTGCTCATGCTCATCTCACTCACTCTGCATCTCACCTCCCCCTTTCCCATGGCTCTCTGACCTCACATCCTAATTCTTCCCCTTGTTTAGTCTGTTATTCTTTAAACATATCTTGCACTTCGGAAACAACACTGGGCCGTTGTGTTTGTTTTTCCCTCCACCTAGAACTTTCCATGTATGCTCATAGCAATGGTCTTATTTTCTTAAAGCCTTTACTCAAAAGTGATTGTTTTCCTTGTGACCTTTCGGGGCCACCTTATGTAAAATTTAACCACCCCTTTTCTCCTTCAGTATTTCATATCCTTTTGCTTTGTTTTATTTCCTTTTCTTCTTAGCATGATCACTATATTAAAAGGTGTATTTAACTTATGCATTTTCTATATGGTATCTCCCTTTCTGTAACATAAGTTTCAGAGACCAAGGATTTGTTTTGTCTTCTGTTCAAGACATCCTAAAACCTAGAAGAGTGCCTAATGCATAACCGTTGCTAAATAAACATTTGCTGAATAAAAGATTGACAAGACAAATATATGGAAAATAATGAATGATCTAGTTAGGCTTATATTGGTATAAAGAAGAGAAATACAGCCAAGATTCTTCAAGTTATGAGGAAGTGATTCTGATTACATACACACCCACGGATACAGGAATTTTGAGGTTTATTATGAGGTAATTCCAAGTTAATACAAGAGACTTGGGCAGTAAGAGTTTATGGATTCGTACTCGAGCACTGAGCCATTAACTTCATTCAGCAACTCCGGGCAGGTCCCACTTTTTCTTCTCTCACCCTGCTAACTTACTGTCCAGACAATATATCTGTTTTGTATTGCATAGTTTTTATTCTTGCATGCCTTTGGCTTAAACATAAGCCACGTCAACACCCAACCCCACAACTCCACTGCTTGCTTTGTATATTATGAACTTTCAGCTTCAGTTGCCACTACTGTATACTTTTCTCTATCTCTTATATGGCATTCATAAGAGATAGAATCTTCTTTAGCAAATATTTTTAGAATTTTGGTAATCAACCAGTCTAAGCATTGGCTCTTTGTTTTAGACACATTCCCATGACACCATCCTGGTACAATGGCAGTGTCTCATAGCTCAAAAATGGTTTCCTAAGGACTAACTTTTTTTTTTGTAATGTTTAATATGGAAAAATTTAATTGAAGACAAAAATAATATTACACCAATTTTCTCAGCAAATCTCTAATTCAGGATTAATGACCACCAGTATCAATTTGGATTTAACATTTTCTCTACGACATCTTAATTTTAGGAAATAATGATAGAAATGCTACTACCTCAATTTATGAGCTCAATATAATAATTTTTGGTTAATTCATTTCATTGAAAATATTTAGCAGTGCTTACGCAAGGAAATGGGATATACCAAGAAACAAGATGGAGTCCTAGGACTAACTTTAGCGGAGTTTCGCAATAAAGCATGGTTTCTTAGAAAGAGTCATCAGCCAATTATAGTATCAAGACCGATGTATTCAGTAAATGTAATGACATAAGAAACATCAAACTTATCTTAAAAATATCATAATCATCACAATGAATGCTAGAGAGGTCAGTAATTCAACACATATTATTGAGCAATTTTTTTTTTTTTTTAAATTCTCTATACACTGTTCTAGGTACTACACCATTGGTGGTGAACAAAACATACAAGGTCCTTGCTTATATGGTGCTTAATGCTGGAGGACAAGATGAACAATAAACAATTAGATAAAAGAAGACAATTTCTGATTGCAATAAGTGCTATGTAGATAATTAAAATAAGGTGCCACATCCTAATTTAGATTGGGAAAGAAAGTGTCTCTGAGATGAGTATTAAGCTGAAATGTGAATGACAAAATTACAACAGTCATGGGAATATAGGAGGATAACATTGCAGGTCAGTGTAATAAACTTGGTAAACTTGAAGATATTTAATGCTGGGGTACTGGAGCCTAATGATTGAAGTATAGAGAGCAGAAACTTTAAAGTGACAATTTTAGATTATACTCTAGTTTGGATAGGAAACTACAGAAAGTTCTTAAGAAAAGCAATAGCATTATCTCATTTACATTCTTAAAGATCACTTTGGTTCCATTTGTTGTGTGTAAACAAGAGTGGAAAGTTGGCTACAAATTGGTAGACTGTTGCAATCAGCAATCATCCTGTTGAGAAATTATAGAGGCCTAGATAAGGAAGGTGTCAGTGGAGATGTCAAAAAGGGGGAGACAGGAGTTTTAGAGATTTAATTGATAGAACTTGATAATGGGTTAGGTGTAAGTTATACAGGAAAGAAAAAAAAAAATCAATGCTAAACCTTACAATTTTGTTCGAAAGGCTGGATGTCTTGTAATAGTACTTATCAAATTAGAAGTCTAGGGAAAGTAAAGTTTGGTTGTATCTACATATTGTTATTGTTGCACAACAATTCCTACCCTTTTAAATGGTCCAATTTTTCAATCACTGAAAACATGGAATCTACATTTCTCTAACTCACTTGTCAACAGTTACTAGTTTCAGTTTCGTCAGTGAGAGACTCCTGTATGAGATTTGAAAGATGAACAAGAAATAAAAGGCATTATTCTTTGTTGGGAGCCGTAGGAAGCTGCATGGGCATTTGAGAAGGAAAATACAGAATTTCCCCCAGTGGCTTCCAGATATCTTCCTAAGTGTCACCCACTTCAGTGTTCCAGGTAGCTGAGACCACAAACAATAGTTTCTGAATTTCCTACCTGTCCTGATTTCTTTCCTAGTGGGAGCTTCTCCAGACTTGATAATAGTTGTATGATTCTCTAGTTTCCTGAATTGTCACTTCCTGTATAAAATGCTCAGAGTGGTTATAGTTTCCTGAACAAACTGAATAATATAGGGAGAATAATCAATAATTCTGCTTTCTGCATTGAGAGAGAGAGAGAGAGAGAGAGAGAGAGAGAGAGAGATAATAGCTGGAGATAAAGATTTTGGAGTCATTTAGATAATAAATAGTATATAGATAATAAACATGGAACATGATAAGATTCCTTTGCAGATAAAAAAAATGAAGCAGGAGAGAATCCTGTGGGTTCAAACCTTTTGAAGTCAAATAAAAGAGAAGTCAGGAAAGAATACCAAGCAGAAGACTTCAGTGAATTAGAAGGAAATTCAGATGTGTATGGCATAAATACCATGGGAATAAATTGTTTTAATGAGTACAGAGTTCATTGAAGTCTAGAATGGTCAGGGATGGTTTAGTTGGAGATGAAGGGCCTTGAAAGGTGAATGTATTTAGGATTAGAAAAGAATGACTTTTTAGCTACTTATTGAAGACAGCTAGAAGAGTTTGACCATAGGAACAGAAGTACTAATTCTTATAGGGCTGTTGCATATGGAGTAGGGTGGAAAAAAACAGGAGAGCCATTGAAGGTTTTGGATTTGATGAAAACTATAGGTGAGGCAGGTCATTCAAAAAATAAATAAATAAATAAGGTGAGATAAGCAAAAGGCTTCTCAGTGAAAGATATTTAGAACGCCTTGAGGGCATTGAATAGTGACATAAAATAGACAATTTTGGTCAATATTAAGTTGAAGTGATTAGAAGTAGGACAACATTATTCTCAAAAAGGGCAGTTAGGAGATGGAACTAATTCTGCCTTTTTTTTAATAGAAGTGGCATTTTTTAACAAAGAATAATCATCACTCACCAAAATAGATGAGTTAAATCATTTAATCAGAATTTTATATGGAAAGACATTGCTTTTCTCTTTTGTTCTCTTTTTATTATAGAAATTCAAAACTTGTACCAAAGTAGAGAGTAATATGATAAATCTTTACATTTCTAATATCCACTTCCACATGCCCAGTGTTGTTTCACTATAGCCCCATCTACTTCCCCTTCAGCCCTAGGTTATGTAGAAGCAAAATCCAATTATTGTATCATTTAACCTGTAAATAGTTTAGTAAGTATCTCTAAAACAGAACTCTAAAAAAAATCAAAACTATAATACTCCACATACCTAAAACATTAGTAGCAATCCCTTAATGTCAGTGTTTAGTTGAAGTTCAATTTCCCTGGTTTCTCATATTTCTTTGTTGGTTTGATTTAGTATCCAAATTATGTGGACAATTGTCTTTTTAAAAACATTATGTAATTTTACCACTCATAAATGGGTATACATATAATATATATGAAAGATATAAATCAAATAATAAAACAAATACTATGAACCTCAAATCCCAACTCAAGAACTAGAATTTAACAATACTGAAGAATCTACTCACTTTTCTCTCCTCTGTTCAAACCCTGTGCCATTGTATCAAAAGCTAGCACTATCCTCAGTTTTATATTTCTCATTTCCTTGCTTTCTTTACTTCTTTTGTTTTAAAAAATAGCTTTACCACATATGTATGTGTTCTTAAACAATATGTTATATAGTTTTACTTGTTTTTAAGCTTTAAAAAATACCATACACTGTAATTTTAATCTATATTGTTTTGAGTAGGTGAAGTTAATACTTTTTCACTGCTATATAATCTTTCATAGAGTGACTATTGCTGTTTATTTACCTATTTTCCTGTTCATGGTCATTTTGTTTATGTCTATTTTCTATTATGGACAATTTTTTTATGAAGATATTTCCTATTAAACATGTACAAATGTGTCTACAAAGTGAACCAAAGCATGGAATTACTAAATCATAGATTACTGTTATGTTCCACTTTGCAAAATAATGCCAAATTACTTTTCAAAGTGATTATACCAATTAACATTCCCATTAGCAGTTTATTAGAATTCTCATTTCAGCACATCCTTACCAAAGTAAGAAATTTCAAATTTCTTAAGTTATGCCCATGTAGCTAGTAAAACCCAGTATCAAGTCTTCGTTTTAGTATTTCCCTGAATACTAGTGAGATTAAACACTTTTTCATATTATTATTTACTATCAAACTCTTCTGTGAAGTGGCTGATTATTTTTAGCATTTTTATGGGATATTTGACTTTTGAAAATTATAATGTGAAGATGTTAGTCAGGATAGTCATCCTTTACTACTAACAAGGTTTGAAATACTTTCTTCTAGGTGGTAGCTTCTATTTTCACTTTCTTTGTGGTATTGTTTAACAAGACATACTTATTTTAATGTAATCAAAATAATCAACCATTTTAGTGTTAGCTATTTTGGGGTCAAATTAAGAAATCCTTTTTACCTCAAGTACATAAAAAAATTATCTTACATTTCTTAGGGTAAAAAAACAAAAACTGTCCAACTGAGAGATGCAGAGGACTTATTGTGTGCTTTTGCATCCCTGTGTCTAGTGGTTCCTCCTAACCAGGCACATTCCAGTTTTTGAGTTGTATGAGACATATGTCTTATATTAATGATCTTTGTTGTTGGTTATGAGAGACTGAATATTGTCTCTATGACATGCCACCAAAAGATTCCAGCCTAATACAATTACTATTTCCCCAATGAGTTCTGGAGAGTCGATAGGTTTCATTTTGAATGTCAACTATAGTGCCTACTGGTATTCGCTGCCTGGAATGTTTGATTGAGAGGGAATCTAAGGTAGGGGTATGTGTGTGTTTTCTTTTTCTTTTTCTTTCTTTTTTTTGAGAGAAAGAACGAGAGAGAGAGAGAGAGAGAGAGAGAGAGAGAGATGACCATGAAGAACAGGTCCTCTCAACCTCAGCACAATTGACATTTTGAGCTAGAAATTATTTCTTGTGGATTGCTGTTTTGTGCATTGTAGGATGTTTAGCAGAATATTTCGTTTCTAATACTAGATACTAGAATACATCTTACCACACAGCTGTGACAACTAAAAATATCTTCAGACATTGTTAAGTGTCCTCTGGGGGACAACATTTCCCTGGGTTAAGAACCATCGGTATAAAAATATTTGCAAGAGATAGCAAAGTGGCAGTAAGTAAACTAGATATTTTTCAACCCAATTTAGATCATACAAAATGTGCATCAAAATTATCAATTATCAAAAAAGAACAAGACAAACAAATGAGAAACAAAAACTCAAAGACACAGACAATAGTTTAGTGGTTACCAGAGGGTAAGGGAAGAGGAAGGTGGGAGATGAGGGTAAGGGGGATCAAATATATGGTGATGGAAGGAGAACTGACTCTGGGTGATGAACACACAATGGGATTTATAGATGATGTAATACAGAATTGTACACCTGAAATCTATGTAATTTTACTAACAATTGTCACTCCAATAAAGTAAAAAAAAAAAAATCAAAAGGTTATTCGTAATGGATATTTATTTGTAAATTAGCTGCTCTTTCAGTTTAATATATAGTCACATACATACATACAAGCTAAGGGAAATCTACCGAAAAAAGAATATAAGCAAAATTTTTTTTTACACTTCTGTTTCTTTTACATGCGCAACTTAACATTTGTCCTCCTAGATGTTGATTGTTGACTAAAAGTTCTGTGCAGCAATCATTGCCTGCAACTGCTCTGAGATTCTCTTAAAAATGATATACTAAGTCTGAAGTAATAGGGACCATCACGTAGAGAGAAACTTCAGAGAATGAAGCCATCACAGAAGAGCGCTGAGCTGAAAAATGGCTAACACTATTTGAGTCTGGGAATCCAGCCGTAAATGAAATCAGTATTTTTCAGATACAGGAGAAAATGAATTTCCTTGTTTTGCTTAAACTTATTTGAGTTTTCTTCTTTTATAACTATAATGATCTTCAGCAATGCAGAAAGGCATGACAACAACAAAATCAGGATATAATTATTTCACTATAAATTGTTTCTTAATCCATTTTAATGCTGGTATACCAAAAAGAGAAGTTATGAAAAAAAGCTGAAGGTGATTCAGTGAAAACAGAAAATGTCTTATGAGGTAGAAAAATGAATCTTATGAATAAAATTTGTAACATACCTAGAGGAGATAAACTATAAAACTGCTTAGATATAGTTGACCGTTTGCTATTTAAAAAATTTGCGCAGACATTGTCAATTATTGTATTCCTCAGTCCATAGCCCCTCCCCTGGAAAGGGGAGCCATGTTTTATGCCATGTGACCCTATCTCCAGGTACAAAACCAATTAGACTAGAAGTGGTCTCAAGGACAGCTAATCTATACACTATAATCTTAGTGGTGTCTGGTGCAAAAAGAAATGAACTTTGATAAATAGATTCCCTCTTTAAAGAACTGGGGACACTACATTATGTCTTGATAGAATGCAATGCAAATAGAAATGGAAGTTGAAGCTGAAATGTCTCACACAGAGAGCAGTTAGAGAGATTATGATGGCCATACACAAGTTAAAATGATAAAGAAGGAAACCAAGAATGAGGAGGGAAAGGTAGAGTTCAGAGAGATACCTTGAGAAAAAAAAAACTTATAGTCAGGAGAGAGAGAAAAACAGAAAAAGAGAAACTTGTCCCTAAGTGTAGACTTGATCCCTTATGATTTTTTAGTGTCAGTTTTATTCCACTCCCATTTGTGCCAATTGTCCCTTTATTGCTTCACAGCTTCAGATTCACCCTTCAGTACCTGCACTGCAATAATGAATTAGACTTCAAGCATTTCTCTGTTTTAGTGAACACATGTTAAAATGTGTCAGTAGTGGGTGCAGGGGAGACACTGAGTGAGGAAGAAGACTTCTGAATCTGGGGTGCTGCATTTTATTTTGCATTTATTTTTACTCCTGCAGTACATTCTATCAGTGGTGGATGTATAGGGATACCCAATGGCTCTTTGTCCCAGTTCTGTCCCCAGAACATACAGTCCTTCAGTGACCTTGTAAGCCAAGGACCAGTGGTGACCATGGCCCTCTGTTAGAACACCACCTCCACACTCTGTGTGCCTGCCCACCAGCCTGTGCCCTGGATAGATGTTTCCCACAGTCATCCCTGTGAACAATGAGCACTGCTGGACTTGCAGCAACACTCTGACCCTCTGCACACCTGCCCCAGGCTCAGCTTGTCATGCACCTGGAAGGCTGTTTCCATGAGTTCTCTTCACACGGACACCATGATTCCAATTCTCCAGTGAAAGCCCTGCTCCTACTCTCTCTGTACATACAGGCTTAGGAACCTTGTCTAGCTGCTGCTTTAGTTTTTGTTTTCCCAGCCGGCATGGACTAACTCTGACCTAGCAAATTTTTCAGGGGGTTGAAGCCACATCTTCTCCGAAAAGATCTAAAGCCCACCTTGGAATCCCCCCTTGTAATCTTGTCCTTCATTGCATATTTTCCCTCAGCCTTGGGTAACCTGTAAAGTTCTCTTTACATCCTGATGGTTGACTCTCCCTCTCCCATCTTAATTTAATCATTCTTTATACAAAAATTTTCCTGTTCAGATTGATGTGTCTTTGTTCTCTAATGGAACTCAGATGGATACAACCTCTTTATAATAAATTCCATTTCTCTTGGACTAACTTGAACAAATTTCTGCTTCTTCTGATCACAAGAGCTGGATTCAAACAGCGAGGACACACCAACAGATTTTTCTCTTTAGATCCAGATTCTTCTGCCCTTGTTCTTCGACTCCCACTGAATTTCATGAAACTGACCTCAAGGCCTAGATGTGACCTCTCACAGCAAAGTGCTGAACACTTAGATCAGTTTTGATGAACAAAAGGTTTGACATATTTGTCAATAATACCAGGAATAGGTTTGCATACTATAATATTTAATAACCACAGGAGAAGGGCAAACCAATATAAATAAGGTTAAGGGTATGTGGAATAATTGACTCAGAAAAACTTAATGTGTCCCTATTAGTATTTTAACTCTGTTCATGAATCAATGAACTAAAGCAAAGACATGCAAAAAGAGTAAATATCCAAAAAGGATTTGCTGGACTTTCCCCAGATGGATTGTATGTAATGCAGGTTAATTTATCCATGGAGAAAGCATGCAATTTTCCTGATATTCCCATATGCTCTGGGGCTGCAAGTCAATTCTTTCATTTAAGAAAATAGTCACAGAATATCCTCAATGGTTATTTAAAAATTGATTTTAATAAGATATGTACCCAACAAATTTCTGCAAAATTAGATTCATTGATGTTGGTACACTTGGGCACAGAAAACTTTTAAAAAATGGAGAGTAGAAATGGAACCTCTAAATTATCTCATACCATTTTGCATTTAAATATGCTTAGTCATTAATTATATCACTAACAGGCTACAAATCTGCAATACAATGGTTTTGACAAGTATTGACATAAGAATATTAAATAGAATTAGGAAAAAAGACAATGCAATAGTTTTGGGGATTTTTAATATAATAAATATTTTTAAATGATGTCTATACTAACATGAGAAATTAAAAGTAGTCTGACAATCAATAATTATGCAGCAATACTGGGAAGAGCAAAGTACAATGATTTTCAGTATAGCTGACTGTTCATTACAGATAAACCATCTAATAGAATCTGAAAAGATGAAGAGCATTTCTGCTTAGAAAAGCTGATTAAACATTATAGTGTGCAATCAATATGGTATTTGCACAACATCAAAAACTAGTACCTAAATATTAACTACTTCAAAGAAAATTTCAGCTAGGTCATGACACATTAGAGACTGACATTGAAAAGAGACAGAAAAATGTCTTTCTGAATAATTTACTTTTTAAGGTTGAAAATTATAAGGTTAGATTATAAATTTAAAAAATAAGGAAAAAACTTTTTAAATGCTTTAAGAAATATTTTGGAAATAGCATTCAACTGAGATCAACATTTCTATTCTCTTGAGGTGAAAAGAATACAGCATGAGTATTTTTGATGAGAAGTGGAGAACCAATTAGGATTACCACAGGAATTATTTCTCCTGAATTAAGTACATAATTATTTAACTATGCACTTCATGAATATATACAGTAATACATTTGCAATGCAAGTATTCTTACTCTAAAGAACATTCAGTATTTTGTGGGTACTTTAAACTTAAACATTATTTATAAGTAGAATTATATATTTAGAGTATAAATCAAAGGTGTGCAGATATTTTCAGAGGTCAACAAAATTGAAATAAACAGGAAAGTTTGTAAGAAACCTCCTCAAAGAGTAACCATTACAAATTGTTAGTGAAAAATACCTGATTGCAAAAAGAAAACCAAAATGTTGGAGAAAAATATTAAAATTTAATTTAGGCTCTAGATTAATAAAAAGGAATTTGTGAAAAGAACACAATGAAAACATATACAGCAATATGAAGCTCTTAAGCCTTGGTTTTTTTGTTTGTTTGTTTGTTTTGGTTTTTTTTTGGTACTAAATTCCTGGAGAATATAGAAAAAAAAGTCACAAAATATCTTCAATAGTTATTTAATGATTTTCATTAAGATATGTACCTAACAAATTTCTGAAAAATTAGATTCATTGATGTTGGTCTACTTTGACACAGAAAACAAAAAAAAATGGAGAGTAGAAATGAAACTCCTAAAATATCTCAACCCATTTTGCATTTAAATGTGCTTAGTCATTAATTATATCACTAACCGGCTATAAATGTGCTATATAATTTTGCTAATAGATGATATTTGGGATAAATAGCTCAATTATTCCTCAGAGATGCTCAGCCAAAACTTGAAATATTTTACATATGAGTCCAAATGTTGTCTATTCCCACTCTTTTGAAAATTCTAAAACCCTTTATTTCCACGGGACTATGGAAGAAGAGCATTAAGTATCGGTTAAAAGTACAGTTCTACTCATCTCCACATCTTATTACCCAGGTGAACTTGGACAATTGTCTTATCTCTCTGTACCTCAGTTACGGACTGAAAAGTGGGAAAATAATACCTATCTTATAAGGTTATATGAGGAATATATATGTACATACAATGTTCTTAGACCAGTATTTAACTCATAATAACCATTCAAATAATAATATCAGAATACATTTTGGTTTATTTAACGTCCTTTCAACAGCATTAGTTTCTATACACTTATGATATAGTGATAATTGAAGATTACAATTATCAATTTATTCAGCTTACTCACTTGTTCCAGGATAGTTTTTTCAATTCTTTCCATCAATCTACAATATTGTTCAAGAACTAATAATGTTCCCCTACCGCATAGACCATCAGAGGTAAGTTCTATCTGGAGTCTAAACCTCTGTGTAATTGAAACTAATTTTACTTATTTAGGCTCCTTTTCTCTTTACCCCATATTATATTCCATCTTTTCACTTGAGATTGCCCTTTCCTATTTTGCATGTGCCATGTCTTTGTTCATCTGTACTACTGGCCTAAAACATCTTTTCTCTTTTCTATTCTTTCAGAGACAATTCCAAAGCATTTCATTGAGGAGACTTTGTGCTTGGAATTTCCTCCTCTTCATTCTTCAATGAGGTATTTTGCAGTTTTTGAAGAATTGACCCATTTCGCCTAGGCTGTCAAATTTATGAGCTTAAAGTAATTGTTATATTCACTTATTATTCTTTTAATAGCTACAGGATCTGTGGTAATATTCCCTATATCATTCCTAATATTGGTAACGTGCGTCTTTTTAATTTTTTTTATTTACTGTTGTGAATCTTGCTAGAGGTTTATCAATTGTACTGATTTCTTTTGAAGAATCAACTTTTGTTTAATTTATTCTTCTATTTTCAATTTCCCTTAGTTCCACCTTTATGTTTATTATTTTCTTCTTTCTACTTTATTTTGGTTTATTTTGGTCTTTTCTTTTTTCTAGGCTTTTAATGTGGGAACCTAGATGATTAATTTGATCATTTCTAATGTAAGCACTTAGTACTATATATTTTTTTCTCACATGCTTATAGCTGCGTACTATATATTTTGTTATAGTACATTGTTTTTCTTTTTCTTTTTTTTCATTCAGTTCTTTGTCTTCTGTTTTTATTTATGGATTAAAAAAAAAGTTTGTTGTTTAATTTCCAAATGTTTAGAGATTTTCCTGTTATACTGTTACTGATTTCTAGGTAAACTCTGTTATAGTCAGAGAACATATTCCTGTAATTTTAATTCTTTTAAATTTGTTAAGATTTGTTTTATGGCCCATAATGTGACCTATCTTGAAGAATTTTCCATGGATGCTTGAAAAAATGTGCATTATGCTATTGTTTGATAGAGTGTTCTATACATGAAAATGTAATCCTCTTAGTTGACCGTGTTGTTCAATTCTAACACATATTTGCTGATTTTCTGTATAGTAGTTCTATCAGTTGCTGAGAGGCGAGTGTTGAATTCCTCAACAATAATAGTGGATTTGTCTGTCTCTCCTTCCCACTTCATTAATTGTTGCTTCCTGTATTTTGAAGCTCAGTTGTTTGATACCTATACAATTAGAATCTTATTTCTTCATGGTAGATTAATTTTTTTATC
Organism: Rhinolophus sinicus; assembly: GCF_036562045.2. NCBI lineage: Eukaryota > Metazoa > Chordata > Mammalia > Chiroptera > Rhinolophidae > Rhinolophus > Rhinolophus sinicus. The sequence continues at coordinate 93,011,989 of NC_133758.1, forward strand.
ATTATATCTCATTCTTCTGTCTTTAGTAATTTCTTTTGTTCTGACTTCTATATGATTGGCTATTTATATATCCACTCCATTTTTTATATAAATGCTTGCATAGTATATTTTCTTCCATGCTTTTAGTTTCAACCTACCTATGTCAATGACTTGTAAATAATATATAGTCAGGACATTTTTGTTAATTCTTCCTGCCAAATTCTGTCTTTTGATTGACTTATAAGGTAATTAGTCATATGTTAGGGCTTAAGTCTACCATTTTATTACTTGTTTTCTGGTTCTCATTCCTCTGTTTCTCTTTTCCTTTCTTCCTCTGGATTACTTGAACAATTTTTAGTATTTCATCTTGATTTATTTACATATGTTATATTTTTTCTAACTATTCTCTTTGTATAGCTTTCATGATGGCTCTCATCATTATAATACACAGTGTTACTTATCACCGTGTATTAGTATAAGCATTTTACCACTTATAGTGAAATGTAGAATCTTCATTTCCTTTTCAGTCCCTTTACCTTCCTTATTAAAAAAAATAACTATCTAGATTATCAGATGGTGTCACAGTTTTCATTTCAATAATCAAATATAATTTAAAAAATTAATCAGGAAAGGATAGTACATTTTATATACCCATATTTTTGCCCCTTCTATCGTTCTTTCTATAGTCTTAATGCTTCAAATTTTTCTCTTATAATTTCATTTATGTTAAAGGTCTTTCTTTAGACAATCTTTAAGGATAGATATGCTAGTGAAAAGTTCCTTTAGTTTTCTTTCATCTGAGAATGTCTTTCTTTCTCTTTATTTGCTTAACGATAATTTTACTGGCCATAGAATTCATAGGTAGTTGACATTCTTTTCTCTCAGCACTTGAAAAATATTGGGCCGTTTACTTCTGGCCTTTATGGTTACAGATGAGAAATAATTTAAATTGATATTCCCCAGTAGATAATGTGTGGCCTCTCTCTGGCTTTTTTCAGAAATTAATTATGATATGCCTTGGTATGGATTTCTTTGGGTTTGTCCTGTTTGAGATTCACTTGACCTCTTACACCTATAATTTTGTGTCTTTTGCCAAATTTGGAAAGTTTTCAGTCATTATTTCTTTGAATATTCTTTCAGTCTCACTCTCACCTTTCTGCTGGAACTCCAGTGACATTAATATTGAATATTTGTTATTGCTCCACAGGTCCCTGAGGCTCTCTACTCATTTGTTTTTCATTCTATTTTTTCTGCCTGTTATTCACATTGGGTATATACTATTGATTGTCCTTAAGTTCACTGATTCTATCTTCTGTCACCCCCAATCTTGTATTGAACCAATCCAGTAAGTTTTTGTTGTTGTTGTTGTTTTAATTTCCATTATTGAATTTTTCAGTTCTATGTTTTTTATTTGCTTCCATTGGTTCTTTTTATTACTTTTGTTTCTTTCCTGAGTTTTCTATTTTTATTTGTTTAAAGAGAATTTATAATTGATGCTGAAGGGTTCTATGACAACTGCTTTAAGACTGGATGCTGATAACTCCAGCGTCTGATTTATCTCAGTCTTGGCATGGGTTCATTATCTTGTTTTCATTCAAGTTTATATTTTCTGGTTCTTAATATGATGAGTAATTTTGGATGGTCTCTCAGAAGGTTTGTCTATTATGTTAGGAGATTGTGATTCCAATTTAAATTTTTTATTTTAGCAGCCAGTCATCCTGTTTAGCTCTAGCATTCAGGTTCTAGCTTAGTCTTGTGGGCTGGTGTTCCAATGACAGTTTAATTTTGTGTATCTTTTTTTTTCCTTTGCGATTTTATTTTGGTTTGCATGTTGTGTCTTGTGCTACTGAGGCTCTCACTGCTTCTTGCTGGTAATGCCTGAGGGGATGGAAGGGATAGGGAATCTAACCAGGCCAGGCTGCCTGGTGTCACCCACTGGATGAGGAAAGTCTCAAGCCCACAGGTTCCTGCTTATGACCCTTTACCCCTATGGAAACAAATTCCCTAATAGGATGCCTGCCCCCTACCCAGTTTATGATTATACTGTAATAAAAGTGTCCCATTAGTGAGGCACTACAAGTGACTTTGCTGTTGGGACTTCCGGAGTATGGACAAAAAGCAGTCACAGATCTTTTATTCCAGCTTCCTCATGTGGGACTTAAAGACAATAAAAGGGAGCAGCTATTTAGGACCTAATCACTTGGAAGCCTTGAGAAGGTTAATTATAAATGGTATACAAAAGGAGAAAACTGACAGTGTGCTTACCAAAAGCTTGGTTGAACTTTATAGAAAACTCAGGAACTTACTATTTCTCTTCAACCTTTCTAGGATACAAAAACTTCAAGGGATACATGCTTAATTTATCTGAGCTTAGACCAACTACAAAGAAAAGTTTTGATGAGCCTCCAGTACTGGATATCAAAGTGCTCTCTTTTAACATTAAGTTTGTAACGTAAGAACATTGACATGATGGTGAGGGTCTCCTGACCAAGTCTCCATTAAGACACCTTAATATTGGATGAAATGTGTTAGGGGTTGAATAGAAACTTGTTTTGGTCCTTTTGGATAAAAGAGCACAACATATAGTACTACTTAGACCTGCCAATAAGTCTAAGAAGGGGTGACAGAATTAATTTCTGGGGTATGGAGTTACAGCTGTAGTAGGGTAAAAATGAAAGGCTGGTTAAATTCTGAAATATATGTTAAAAATATATATGTCCTGGTGGCAACTACTTTACTTAAATGTATAATTGGCTATAGATGTTATATCTAAAGGAAAATTCCTCCTATTAACCAGGTCAAAATGAAAAGAAATATGCTCTTTATCAATGCTAATTAGGCAAGCAAAACTGAATCCTTTAGAGTTACCTAAGCAAAAAAAAAAATAAATAAATATGAAACAATACTGGATATCTGGAGGACAACTAGAAACTACAGCCCTAATTAAGAAAATCTCAGATTCATGTGTATTAGTGCTTGCAAACGCATTGTACAATCACTCTGTGTGGACAATAAAGCAGGCTGATGGAATTAAGGGGCCAACAGTAAATTCTAAGAAACTCAATTAAAAATATTCCCAATAATCTCAGTTTGTGACATGATACACTATTCAACTGATACAATGTGGTGACTGGTATTCTGTAATTAATCTGGTTAATGTATTTTTTCTTTTAAAGCAGTTGCCAAGGAGAATTAACAATGATTTAATTTTATGTGAACCCATCTCCAATATACATTTACTGTATTATCTCAAAGATATTTGAACTCTCCCTTATATTGTTGCAATCTAATGAGGTGGGATCTAGATTTAATACAACTGGAAATATTATAATACACTATTTTGATGATATTATTATTATTTCTGCAACCAAGTGTTAAGCTCAAAGCAACCGTATTATGGTCACAAATCACATGATAAGCAGGGTTTACTGATTAGCTCCATAAAAATCCAGAACCCCACATAAGTTGTGAAGCTTTTGAGGATTGGACTGTACTACATGCTACATGGACTAAAGCAATCTGTGACTTATCATAGACCACTAAAATTAAATTATTTTCTCTGTCTCTCAGAGTGAACAATACCTAATGGAATTTCTCCCCCTTTTTACCCCCCGCAACTCTGATTCAAGCTGTTGGTCTCAGTCTAGTTGTGTAAGACGCAGCTCCCTGGACCATGTTGGTATTATGAGCCTTGCGGTCCACCTGGCTGAGGCAATGGGTCACCAGCTATTGATTGTCAGTTGGCCACTCACAGCAGCATGGCGGCTCTCGCCGACTGCCAGCCACTCACTCCTGTCCTCTGGCTGCCCAGGGCAGCCAAGTTCCAGGTCGAGCCATTGTTCACAATCTTAGCTGTAGAGGGCGCAGCTCACTGATCCATGTGGGAATCCAACCAGTGACCTTGGCATTAGGAGCACAGAGCTCCAAACACCTGAACCACCGGGCTGCTCTCTAATGGAATTTCGTGACTTTTGGAGGAACTAGAAGCAAATAAAAGCCCCACTATTTTGGTATACTGATTTGGGGCTTGCAATTTGTTCTGCAAAATGGACCATGAAAATGACCTTTATATGGGCTACTGCTCTTTGAAAATCTCTGTGGTAATTCTGAGATAAAATCAAAGTAAGGCGTGCTGATGCTTGCCAAAACAACCCTGTGCCAGGATCTGCAGGTGATTGGAATTGAGAAGTGGATGCTCTAGTTTGATCTCTTGAAATGTCAACTATGTTGAGTGAAATCAGCCAGTTACAAAAGGACATATACTGTAAGATTCCATTTATATGAGATATCTAGAGTAGTCAAAATTATGAAAACAGGAAGTAGAATGGTAGTTGTCAGAGTCTGGGTTGGGAAGGAAAATGGGGAGTTGTTCAATGGGTATTGAGTTTTGGTTTTGTACAGTTAAAAAGTTCTAGAGATCTGTTATGCAACAGTTGTATATAGTTAACATGACTGTACACTTAAAACGGTTAAGAGGTTACATTTTATATTGTTTATTACTACAATTAAAAATTAAAAAATACTGATATTGATGTCAAATGCATTGGTAGATTAAATGACACCTTCCTCAGGTCATCATGAAGGAGAATTGGCCTGAAAATGATTCAGACTGGATTACTGATAGATGTATTCTCATTCTTAATTACTCAGTGGATGTATACCATAAAGTACAGGAAGCTGAAGATCAGAGAGGTGAAGGAATTGTAAAGTTAGCATGAAAATACAAGGAACTTTGTGCTGATGTTATTGAATAATCCAAATGTCTAAGTCCATTGCAACCTCTAAGGTGCTATGACAAAAGTGAAAATGTAATCTGTAGGGAATCTTAATTGTGTATTTGATTTTGCAATGTTGTAAGACATGTGACTGGTTAATGACTAATGGAATAACTATTACTCCTTAATCTAGTATTTTCCCATGATAAATGCAATTTTAGCAAAAATTGTTGATTTTGTTTCCTAATACTAGTAAGTTCTGTAAAATGACATAACACAGGGATAACTTTTCATTTGTGGCCCATCTTCCTTTACCAAAGAGATTTCTACTTTGTAGTATATTCTGCCTTTTAAGATGAGTGAATGCTGACAGATTTGCTAAAAAATAAAGAAATAAAAGGGAAAGTTCCATTTCTTTTTTTATATTAAATAATTAAAACTGCCATGGCAGTTATTAAAAAAAACTGCTACTTCTTTCCATTTATTATATAATTTTCATGACATCAAAGATGGGATTATGGTAATAAATTATTATTGTGTTTTCTACAATTTCACTGAAGGACTTTGTTCAATTGCCATCATGGTTTTGAGACTTTTATCGCCAAGTTAGAACACCCAGTACCATATTGGATAATTAATATTGACTATAACATATTTCAAAAAATATTTTTGGTGAGATGCTTATTGGGCACTTTGGGGATTTTTAAAATAGTTTTGAGGAAAAATGAAATGTTAAGAAGTGCTGAAAATATTTTTACGAGCTATCCTACCATATATCTAATTATCTAGCCAGTTCCCAGGAACACACACACACACACACACACACACACACACACACACATACACTTCTAGAACTGAATCTATCCTCATCAAACAATATTTTCTTCAAAAATAACATGTTATGAAAGCTTGTGTGAATTTTTACTTAATTTAAACAATGTGATAATTTTAGTGCTTTCTGTATTTCTTTAGGTTTGTGTACTTTCTTCAGTTCTCTAGCTGGTTCATTGGAAAGACCATACAACTTAAAATTAAAAAAAAAATCCTAATTCTCTCATGAATTAGTTGTGGATTATCCCCTGGGAAACACCAATTTTTTTTGTACTCATTTAAGTATTTAGTAAAACAACTACTCAGCCCAAGAAAGGTAAAACAATCCATAAATGAAATAAGATACAGGGATGCTTTGGGCAACCATGCCATGAGTATTCTCATACTCAGTTTTCATTTCTGTTTTATTAGACCCAGATGGTGCAGTTTCTCAACACACCTACTAGAAAGGTAAGAAGAAGAAGAAGATGTTCACAAACTAACAGAATTCCAGTGATGAAAATATGACTGTTAATTGCTAAGTTTTACTTCCAGATGTTCAGACAGCTGAATGCTTTTCAGATAGCACCAAAAGCTTGACAGAATAACTCCAAGAAAGTAAAATAAAACAAGAGGTCAAAAAACAACTAAAGTTTGAGAAATATGAAACCACCATAAAGGAGTGAATATTCAAAAAATCTTGGTGATGGGAACATCTGGAAGATACGTAGAAGATACACCAGGAAATAGAACACCCAGTTTAGGCTCATTTTATGGAAGATAGAGTTCATGACAATTTATTTAACCTGAATAGTAAAATACACAATATCTTTCTTTTACTAGGCTATTAGTTGTGAACATTAAAAATTCAACAAGAAGAATTTAATATGTTTAATGTTTTTACTTGTTTAAATAAAACAATTTTTAGTAAAACGAACATGATTTTTATCATTTTTTAAGTGCTTCTATAGTTCATCATTTTTCAAAAAAAAAAAAGAAAAATTCTCCAATGCAGAATATTGCTATATCTTTATGAAAGGACAGTTTTGCAAATTTCTGTGGTATATAAATATATCCTATAAAAATCAGATTCTACATACATAAATACATATTTCTCAGCCAGAACCATTGATAAGCTTGATTTCATCTGGAGCAGATTTATGAATATGTTAAGAAATCAAGTATGGGTGGCTTTTGGAGCAGTTTAAAAGGATAATTTTCTGAAACTGTGATCTCCAAACACTGTCGATCTTATACCAATATCTATGAAACATTTTTTAAGTATGTACACCAAGTATATGTGTATTAATTTTGGCAATAAAAAATAAACCTGTACTTCTATAATAGTATTTAAACTACATTGTAAAATATATTTAAAAAATATTTTAAAGGATAGAATGGCTTTTGTGTTGGATATAATACATTATAGTAGGCCACTGGTCTTGCCATAACAATGAAAAGTAAAAAAATATATATATATATTAGTTCTGGTTCAAGATGAAGATGCAAGGAAGATCCTGAACTCACCTCATCCTAGACACAGCAAGTTTACAACTACAGATGGAACAATTTCCTCTTAAAAAAACCTAATGTCCTCAAACTCACTCACTGGCTAAGTGAAAACTACACATCAGGCAAACGAGAAGAAAACCACATCAAAGGAAGAGAAGCTGAGATACAATCTCGCCATAAACCCCAATAGCGTCCAGCAACTCACAACCAGGAAGAACTCAAAACCCTGAGCTTCTCTCTGAGGAATAAAGGCTTGAACCCCATGTCAGGAACCCCAACTTTTAAGACATGCATTTGAGAGATGAGCCCCCAAAACATCTAACTTTGAAAACGAGCAGAGCTCATATCCTAAGTCCATAAGACTAGAGATCTGAGAATTGACACTTAAACCGCTCCTGAGCTCAAACTCACTTGTCCCAGGGCCCAGCTCAGAGGCAGCTGATCATACTCAGAGTTAGACTAAAAGAGGCTCACTTGCTTATATTAAAGCCCAGTCCTAAGGGGCAGGCATCTAAATCAACACACATATCTAGGAGCCTGCTGGAACATTCTCTGGGAATAGAGATGGACCAGGTGCCATACTGGTGCTCTCTTTTAGCTGTATTCTAGAGTACCAGTATCTTCCAGAGGGAGCTTTTATATCCATTTGGTGTCCTGATTTTGGGGGATGCCACCCAGTGGACTCCTCTTGATCACCTGGCTCTGGAAGCCAGGGGATCTTGCGTTACTGTTCTCAGGCGATCGTGATAAGCAGTGTCTCCCAATAATCCATATCTGGTGTCCTAATTTTACATCAGCTGGCCCTAGTGGCCAGTGGGCTTATGCTCATGGGACCCACAGTATTGTAACCAATGGAGAAAGTTCTTAAACAGCTGCCACCCCCAGGGTACAGTAAGAGGCAACAGACTCAGGAACACAATCTATCTTTGAAGGAGGCCAATTAGCTAACCATCATGACTACAGCCTGAGGTGTAGGCTACTAATTAAACATGAATCTAGGGACTGAGTGTACTTTTTTCCAGAGACCTTGGAGGGTTCATGTTATCTTCATACTCATTCTCTGCTATGCTCCAAAATGCCAGTGTCTCCTAAAGGGGAGATTTACATGACTCTGGTACCCTGTTTATTATGCCCGGTGCACTGGTTTTTACAGTTGCTGTGAAGGGGATGCCTCTTGATTGTCTAGCTCAGGTGGGCAACGGTGGGGGCTGCATTCCTGGCTCCCATGGGACTGTTGCAATTGAAGAGATGATTCTTGACAGTCTACCATCCACAAGGTACTTCATAGACAGGGACAGAGGCACCTCCTCCCCCATATTTCTCTGAAGGAGGCCCCTTCATTTGTCCTGAGAGGCAAGGTAAGGTTTGGCACACATCTAGTGGCATACAGAGCTGGCCATAAGGAACCAGAGGCTGTGGATGTCACCTTGGTGCTCTTTCTCTGCCTTGCTCCAACTCATAAATATCTCCCAGAAAAAGGCTTATATGCTTGTCTGGAGCCCACATTTTTGCAACTGCCATTCAGGGACACCTTCAGATTGCCTGGCTTTCTTGGCCAGTGGGGCTTATGCTTGTGGACCCACCGGATGGTATAAATTTGCATACTTTTAAAAGCTGTTTCCTGAGGATCTGGCTTCCCGTTAGCCTGAGTCTAGAGAGTGATATCCTTCCCCTTGGGACACTGACAGGTGTTGGCACATTCATAACTACTGGGACCCATTAAAAATGTAATAGACTGCTTGGAAAATCACAGAGGATTGAGAGATAACCAAGAGCTGGGGCAAGGTTGAACAAAGTTCATGTCCTATCTGAAGCCACTCCTTCAAGAATGGGAGTAGTGATTGTTTCATCTACTGTATAGAAGCCAATAAAGACAGTCAAATAAAATGAATAAAGAAAGGAATATCTTCCAAATGAAATAACAAAATAAAACCTCAGAAAAAATGCCTTAATAAAACGGAGATAAGCAACATACTTGAGAAATAATTCAAAGTAATGGTCATAAAGATGCTCACTCAATTAGGGAGAAGAATGAATAAATATGACAAGAACTTCAACGAACAGAGAGATAATATAAGAAAGTACCAAATAGAAGTCACAGAACTGAAGAATGCAATAACTGAACTGAAGAAATACACTAAAGGGGTTCAACAACAGACTACATGAAACAGAAGAAAGGATCAGTCAACTTGAAGACAAGGCAGCATAATTCATCCAATCAGAGCAGCAAAAAGAAAAATATGAAAAAAACAATTTAAGATAGCTTAAGGGACTTATGGGACAACATGACATGAGCTAACATTTGCAAGAAGGAGAGAAAAGAGAGAGGGAGGGGTAAAAACCTTATTTGAAGAAATAATGACTGAAAACTTTCTTAACCTGGGCAAGAAAACAGACATCCATATCCAGGCAGCTCATAGAGTTCCCAATAAGGTGAACCAAAAGAGATCCATATCAAGAGACATTATAATTAAAATATCAAAAGTTAATGACAAGGAATCTTAAAAGCAGTGAGAGAAAAGAAAAACAAAAACAACTTGTTAATATTCATTTTAAAGGGATCCTCCCCCCCCCTCCCCATAAGACTATAAGATGTTTTTTTCAGCAGAAACATTGCAGGCCAGAATGGAATGACACAATATATTCAAAATGCTGAAATTAAAAAAAATCTGCCTGCCAAGAATATTCTACCCCGCAAGTTAGTTAGAATTGAAGTAAAAGCTAAATAAGCTTATCAAGAACACAAATGAAAAAACAACTTTCACTGGAAAAGTAACTATACAGTAAAAGTAGTGGATTAATACAAAGCCAGTATAAAGGTTAAAAAACAAAAGTAGTAAAAATAACTATGATTACAATCATTAAGGGATACACAAGATAAAAAGATATAAAATATAAAAAACAAATGGTGAGGGGGAGAGTAACAATGTTGAATTTTAGAAGGGGATCAAACTTAAGTTATCAACTTAAAATAGGCTTATAGAAATAAATTATTATTATAACCTTCATGGAAACTACAAAGCAAAAACCTATAGTAAATCCAAAAATAAAAATAAAAAGATAAAGACAAAGGAATATAAGCATATCATTAAAGAACATCATCATATCACAAAGGAAGACAGCAAAATAATAAAGGAATAATGAGGAACTATAAAAACAGCCAGAAAAAAAACAACAAAAATGTCAATAAGTATATACCTATTACTAGTTAATGTTAATGTAAGTGAATTAAATTATCCAATCAAAAGACAGAGTGGATGAATGAATTTAAAAACAAAACAAAACAGCACTTTCATTCAACATAATAGTGGCAGTCCTAGCCACAGAAATTACAGAGGAAAAATAAATAAGAGACATCCAAATTAAAAAGAAAGAAATGAAATTATCACTATTTGCAGATGACGTAATATTATACATCGTGAGCTGTAGAGTGTTAGAACTAATAAACAAATTCAGTAAAGTTGCAGGATACAAATTCAAAACACAAAAATCTGTTGTGTTTCTATACACAAATAACAAACTATCAGGCAAAGAAATTTAAAAAAAATCCCCCTTACAATTGCATCAAAGGGTATAAAATAGGAATAAATTGAACCACGAAGATGAAAGACCTCTGTATTGAAAACTGCAAGATATTAATAAAATAAATTGAAGAAACAAATAAAGGTAAAGATACTTAACGTTCATTGACTAGAACAACTAACACTGATAAAATGTCCATACTACCCAAAATAATACATACATTCAACGTAACCCCTATGAAAATTCCAATTTTCCACAGAAATAGAAGATATAATCCTATTTCTATGAACCGAGAAAAGACCACAAATTGGTGAAGCAATCAGTTTAAACAAGAGTTTAAAACTCCTAGAAAAATACATAGGCAGTAAATTCCTTTGTATAGTTTTTGGCAATTCTTTTTTTTTTTTAATCTGACACCATAAGTGAAAACAACAGAAGTAAAAATAAAGAAGTGGAACTACATCAAACTAAAATGCTTCTCCCCAGCAAGGATGCCCTCAACAAAATAAACTTATGGTCAGCTCTTCTCAAGATACATGCCATATTTTAAACCTCCAAGTGTTTGAGGTTTAAAAATCCTAAACTCAAAACCTATTAATGATGAAAATTAATTCCCCACAGTGTTTCAGAATCAAGGAAGCAGAGATCAGCCAGACTGTCAATCAAAACCCAGAAAAAGGTGGGACTAAAACTCAAGCTCACCTAGCCCCACCTTTTTTTTTTTCTTTCAACACTTTTAATAATTCACTCCACTCTCTTCTTGCTTGCATGGTTTCTGAAGAGAAGTCTAATGTAATTCATATCCTGTACCTGTATATGTAAGCAATATTTTTCCTTTCTGGATTATTTCAAGATTTTCTGTTTGTCTTTGGTTTCTACAGTTTGAATATGATATGCCTAGATTTTTCTTTTCATTTTCATCTGACTTTCTGGGCATGATGAGAAGTCTGATGTCAATTTTATTTTCCTTTTTTTTTGGAAGGTATTATATTATATTCATTTTAAAGAACATTTTAGTATATCTTTCTTATCTTTATGCTTTTTACTGTGAACCTCAATAGAAAGTATATATACAGAGGGTGCCAAAAATGTATACACATTTTAAGAAAGGAAAGCTGTATTAAAATTGTAATACTCAATATATACCAATAACAAAAGAAGAATACAAGTCACATTTGACTTCTGCAATTACAGGAGGTGCTCAAAGTGGTTACCATCAGCATAAACTGTTCCAACACCATAGCAGAAGAAGCAGGACTTATTGCTGTGTGAGGCCTCCTGGCTCTTCCCTTGTGCACATCACACAAAGTACCTTGTATCTCAAACTTATCACAAATGCATACAATTGTTAGGCGTGTTGGAGGTTCTATTTCATACTCACATCTCCATTGTCGCTGTACTTCCACAATGTCCTCAAATTTCAAATACCACTTCAAAATGGTCTTGTGCTCCTCAAACAACAACTGTGCTTCCACCATTTTCTTTGATTGTCCTGCCTGTCACATGGTGATGCTAGCATTCATTTGATTACACCATCTTTTGAGTGAACGTCATACTACATATTGCTACTATAATTCAATTCAACTTTGAAAAGTAATACATAGATAACAGCTCTTAAAATGTGTACACATTTTTTGGCACCCCCCCCCCCCAGGTATATAATTTTACCCTATATTCCAATTTTGTGATATTTCCTTTCTATTTTAAGACTTAAGTATTTCTTCAGCTTGGGAAAATGTTATTCAGTCCTTTTCTCTCTCTTTCTTCCTATTTTAAAAATAGTTATTCCTTCTCATTCTTTCTCTTCTAATCCTCTGAGGATGAGATGCTACAGTTTCTGAAAACATTATGTCTTTCAACTTGACACCTATATATTTTTTGTTTTTGTTTTTGCTCTATACTCTAGAAATTTCTTTGACCTTACCTTCCATAGTGCTGATTTATTCTTCATCTATTCTATGATTTTACTCTAGAACATTTTTACTTTGCAATTATGTGTGTGTGTGTGTGTGTGTGTGTGTGTGTTTAACTATGCATTCTTTTTTCTTTACATTTTTTTAAATTGGGGAATATTGGGGAACAGTGTGTTTTTCCACAGCCCATCAGCTCCAAGTCATTGTCCTTCAATCTAGTTGTGGAGGACTCAGCTCAGCTCCAAGCCCAGTCACCGTTTTCAATCTTAGTTGCAGGAGGCGCAGTCCACCGCCCCTTGCGGGAATTGAACCGGCAATCTTGTTGTCGAGAGTTCGCAATCTAACCAGCTCAGCCATCCGGCCGCCCCTCCAGCAGCTCAGCGGCAGCTCGTTGTCTTCAACCTAGTTATGGAGGGTGCAGCTCACTGGCCCATGTGGGAATCGAACTGGCAACCCTGTTGTTCAGAGCTCGCACTCTAAACAACTGAGCCATCCGCTTCCCCTGGCAATGATATTTTAAGTCTATTTTGTTCATATTGATTCTTTCCTATAATCCCATTTTTTCTTTTTTCTTTTGTAGTTGTGGCAACTTCTCAAATCACTATGAAAATGTAATTCTTAAATTATTTTATTTCTTGAATCATATCCCTTTCTATGAGCTTAATTGTTCTATTTATGCATCTTGGTCCTTCTCCTTCCTGCTGCTGATTTTTCATAAAATAAAATTTTAATCATCTGTTTAGTTTTGCTTAAGCAATAAATTGAATATTTCTTCATAAATGGAATGTCTAGGAATGATCAGGCATGCTGAAACAAGATCTTTCTGTTTCATTTCTAATCTCCGTTTTCTCACAGCTTCTTTTAATTTTCAGGCAACAATCCTCTAGTAGAGAGATGGCCACAACAATTCCCGGCAATATAATAGCATCTGCAATCCCAAAACACTAGTTTTGTTTTTGAAAACTTCCGCAAATGCCCCAGAAGATAATCTGTTTAGCCTGATTTAGCTCACATACCTTAAGACCATTTTTATAGAATTACCAAGAAAATACATGTTAATTATAACACATTTCAATCTTAAATCAAATATAATATTTGTGTAAAAATAGAAATCCCACTCTTTTCTTATGTCAAACTATAAGATCGATTTTTCCCCCCCAAACTTTAGGTTATATGATGTCAATCATTTCTCCAAATGAGATTTGATAAGCAAATTTTTCTTCTTAAAATTGCTGTCACTCATTCTCATGTAACTAAAGGCTTTAATATTCTGCCTTTTGATATATTATGAAATCATAAGAAAACTTTTCATTTTATTAGAATAAACACCAAGAAATCAGACTGCTGTCTTGATGGAACACAAACATAAAGGTAATACTCTGTGAAAATGCAAAATTATACTGTTTATTTATATCTTCTACATTTGAGAGTTCATTTTTGAACATATATGAAATATTAAAGCAAATGTAGAATGAAAACTTTAACAAGCAATTATTTTTTACTACGATCGGTTCATATGCTCAAATTTATTATAGGGTTTAGTTTGAGTACTGTAAATTAAAAAAAATACATATAACTTATGAACTCAGAGAAAGGCTATTTTGCATGATCTAATCTACATACTACCAAATCTATAAATTATCCTAAGTTCAAAACACCAATACAGTTATAGATTAAATTGTATTGATATAGGATAGGAGGACTAGGCTATTGGAAAAAGGAATATTTTCAGTACAGATAGATCAGTACCAACCAGTGAGAAGCAGAAGAAAGAACCTTGAAGATCAGCATGAATCTGGGACAATTGTGAAAAAACTGAAGAGAAGACCTGTCACCTAGAGATAAAAAAGCCTGTTTCAGAAAAGGATCAAAGCCCTAACAACAGAGAAAAACTGCAAAAGGAAAATTGTTGGAGGTGATTATAGAAATAAGCTCTCTTCCCTTGGAATGAACTTGCTGAAATTTTGTTGCATCATTCAAAAAATAGTTTGAGTACATCACTGAAGTGTTTCTTCAGGGACTCCATTTTTCTAACAGCTGAAAGTTCTTTAGTTGCAAGAGGCAGAAGAAAGGGTTCTCTTATGTAATGTGCTTTGCTTGATTTGGAAAACTTTTCAGGCCTTGGAATGCCTATTGTGTATATATACAGGTTAAAAAATGTACACAGGGACACACTCTATGTAATCAAATAATGCTAATTCAGTTTTCATCTATGAAATGGGGAAAACATTGGACTCTGTGAGGTGCAGGCTAGAAGATGGATATCATAAGGATATAAAATACTCTTGACATGATAGATTTGACACACTGTTTTAAATTACTTTTGAGACATTTTGTACACATATATTATATAGCAATATGTAATTTTGCTTGTTATAAGTGTGAGCAACTCATAGCACAAAGCTAGCAGGTAGAAATGAGCTTTAGCTAGTGAGCGAGATGACCACCAAGCAATCAGATTTCACTGTCATTTTGTGTTCTCACATTTACAGTATATAAAATTCTAATGAAATGCTATAAAACTGTGTTTCTTTACAAAAAATGACTCAGGAAAATAATCCAGCTGCTAATGGTAGAGATTCATTAAGAATATTAACATTTTTATCCAGAAATTACATTTTGGATAAATTAAAAATGGATTATCAAATTGTATGGTGGCTTGGAAATTTGAAGTTGTCAAGCCCACCATGAGTTCTGTGTAAAGACAAGAAAAAGAGATTTGTGAATCTGATTCAGCAAATGTTCTACATATTCTAACATTTGTTCTCATTGTGAGAGATAAAACTTTAGTAAAATTTGAAAAAGCAATTAACTTGTAGTATAAAACATGTAACATTAGAAGTGAATGTGCTTTGGGAGATATTTATTTTAATAGCTTTATAAATAAACCATAGTCCCATATTATAGATGAATTAAAAGTCTGAAGATATGATTGGTGTTTTTCAGTTATACTCTATTGCATTTGAAAGAACAAAATATATGCTTAGGGCTGTATTCTTAAATTAGAGAAGACCTCAGAAGTCACTTTACCAAAATATGAGGGCTCTACTACATTCCACTTATAATTATCATGAAGAATTCATGATGTCGTAGAAATAAAATATGATTGGAATGCAATAAATCTGGATTCTAGCCTTGATTTGGGTATCAGATAGCTGCATGATTCTGTTCAGGGTATTTGATCTTTCCAGAGTTTGGATTCTTTCTCTTTTAACTGCAGGAGATGAGGGATGGAATAACAAATTCAGGTGTGTCCCTTCTACCTCTAAGCTGTCATGCTTTCTCTGATGTTCTTTGTCCACAAAAGAAATGGGAATGTCCCAAAGTGTCTGCAGATGATTATGAGTCACTTCAGCTGAGCCTCACTTTACATGTTGGCAGCACCACAATTTATGAAAGACTTTCTGCCATGAGATGAGTAAGAGATTGTGATCCATCTACTCTTTGAGCAGACTGGCTTTTCTCTGTCACACGCCCTCAGACTGAGTGGGAAGTGGCTGCCAAGCCAAACCTGATGACACTGTGGATTTGAACATTAGCCTAAAATACCGAGTTAAATGCTATTACAACTGTCTATGGTTCCATCTACCCTTCAATTAAGTATTCATTGATCCAGTTATGCGATCTAAATACATTTTGGCATTCAAATATTTCTGTAGCTTTCCCCTCTCATCTTTTTATCTTTGAGAGTAATGCTTATAGCATTTTCTCTGTGAATAAATGGAAGAAGGAGGAAATGATAGGTTAAATCAACACATCACCAGTGGCTTTTGTTAGAGAGAATTCAAGAGGCACCTGGAGCCGGTATGAACCCATGCCTCCACCTAAAATTAAAAGAGCGATGTTACAATGAGGTTCCATTATAAATTTAATTTTAAGGGGCAGAGATTTTTTATCATGCTCCATGATAACTGAGGTATTTAATCACTGTAACAGGATGAGGTTTTTCAGCCAGGCTTCAAGGTCTATTGAGGTCTGCACTCTTTTGTGTACCTAGCCTGCATCCATTGAGTGGATCTGATTGTTCTTGGCCCTGTGCTCTCTACTCTGCAGTCTATGTGGCATCCATGGATCCTAGCACCCATCACTTTTTATTGAAGTCTATCTACTTACATGTTTACAAATATGATGGACCAGTCCTTGAGGACAGACTTGTGCTCATATTTTCTACTTTAGAAACCAGGAGCCACCAAACACATAGCAGGCACTTAATACATGCTTATTGAATACATGTACAAGTTATGTTCCTCTGACACTAGTTGTATCCTCTGAAATTTCTTTGCCAGAAGTTCTGTAACAGATGATGGTGGAACTTTGCCCAACAAACTAATTGCCAAAATTTAAAAGGAATTGACATTGCCATTTTCAAAATTAGAGAAAAAAATTTATTCTAGCTAATATTTATATAGAGCTTAATTCATCTCAGGCTCTGTCCTAAATTCTTTATATATCTTAACAAATTTAGTCCTAACTCAACCATATGTGAAAGATATCATTATTATTCACATTTTACATATGAAGAAACAGACACAGAGAGGTTAAGTAACGTCATTAAATACAGACATTGTCTTCTTAAAGATTATGCTATGGATCCCTATAACCTTATTTTTAGAAACAAAAAGGTGACTCAATTAATTAGAATTGGAATATATCATCCAGAGGAATCTTTAATGAGCTATACTGGTATAAACAAACAAACAAACAAACAAACAAATAAATAAATAAATCACACACACACACACACACACACACACACATCCCTTGGTGTTAATTATTTAAAAAATGAATTAGATCTATTGGATAAACATAAAGGATTGCCTCTTTTAAAAAGATGACTGCTTCCACTCAAAAAATTTTTACCATTGACTTTGGCTTATAAATATGAGTAAGTGTGCTACTCAGCTCTCCCATGAAGTTCTATTGTTGCTAAATTTGTTGAACCAATAAGCAACTCAAGGAAGCTTTACAAATTCTCATTGTCTGACCACTTGTGAACTTTGATTTTTATATTGTCTCACTGACCTCCCAATACCCAGTGATAAGGTATGCATGTAAAGTATGATAATGTAGATTTCTGTGGTCCCAGAATGAAAATAATCCAAACAGTTTTAAAGAGCTAGTATCTGTGACTCCCTGTAACCCACACAAGCAGATTGCTGCATTGCATTTTAGCAGTGGGATAAATATATTACGAATTTAAGAGAAAGGGGGAGGGGCAAAAAGTAAACACAAAACATCAAGCCCTTAATTGTAAAACAAATTTTGAATTTGCTGGGGCCAGAAGTTATTACAGTACTGAGCAAATAATGAATATGCATTTGTGCTATAATCTTTGTCTGGAAAAGAAAAAGCAGTGTGAATAAAACTGGAAGACTTGAGAGAGATATTTCCTAAATTGTCAAAGGATTTCCTATTGCTTCAACTTCTCTTTGGTAAACTCTGATTATTGTAAACTAGTATCTGAGAACCTAACTATATCAATAGCCATTTAATGTTAAATTCCTTTTGGTGAATTAGTGATATTTTCATTACTTTGAGTGGTACTTTTGTTGTAGCATTTGAAAAAATACAATCACTTAAGGTATGTTTAATATATGTATAATTAACTTTTTATACTAAATGAAAATTTATATTACTAATGCAGGGAGTTTTGTACTAATTTTTCATAGATACTGTATTTCATGTAGAAGCTGTGCTGCACGAAGATCATCTGTGATGGATTACTTCACTTTACAAATGATTTTTCCACTATCGGTGAGTATTTAGAGTACACATCAAAAAATTAAATTAGTGGCATTTGAAGAGACTGATACATTAGTTTTTGAACTATTTTAAATATATTATCTGATAATAGTGTTATTTAAATTACTATAACTGACACAAATATTTTAAAAAATACATTATGCATACAGTGGTGAAATTGAGATATATTTGAATATAGTAGAATGATTTCCAGAAAATCTAGTAGGATCTCATTCCAGAAAATTCTGGGCAACTGCAGAAGTGGAAACTAGATGTGTCCCTCGTCATACAAACCAACTGACACTTCTGAATCATCTTTCTTATTTATCTGTCAGCATCTTTTCACCCTACTGATCTATCTCTCCCTCTTGTCGCATGGCTCATAGAATATAAGTCCCTGGTGGTTTGTCTCTTATCTTTCTGGCTGCTTCTTCTAAGTCTTTTTTTGCCTTCCCTTTCTATCCAATCCGTAAGTGATGATGCTCTGCTAGATCTATAGCCCAGACATCTGTCCTGAACTTTTTTGCAGATAATTAATTCAACATCTCCACCTACATTTGAATGACTAATTTATCCTTTTCCTCTTTCGAAAACAGGAACAGTCCACAACATCTATGCTCCTTGGGAATTGATATGTTCCTGGTATTTGATGATTATATTAATAGTCATTCCATCGCTTAAACCAAAAATGAGGAAGTTATCCTTTTTTATTCCTCTTATCTCTTATAATCAATCATCAATAACTCTATATTCTACCTTTCAAATATTCTCACATCTGTTTTATTTTTAAATATGTCCTCTGTGTTCTCCCCTTATGGTAGGAGAAGCTTAGAAGTATCCAGAATAATAGTAAGAGCGTTGCTTCCTGTAATTGCATTGTACTTTCTAGCTAGGTTCTCCCCAGTCAACACAAGATTTTGGAGCTTTCCAGTTTATATATTATAATTCTAGTCCCATCCCCATACTACTGTTGAAATCTACTCATCTGACCTAAGCCTCCACAAAGCGCTTCCTCACAAACCTTCTGACAACAACTACCAGATCACCCCCTCTGTGATCAGAAAGCTCTCCGGTGTCTTTAACCTCCTCTTGGGATATTCTTCTCTCCTCCTTGCCTTAAGTGAAACCCAGATATTTACTGGAATAAATTTATTGTTTTCTTAACTTGAGGTTGTTTCACTTCTCACTCGCCACTTGGTCTAGGTGTACTACTTAGAATTTTTTACTGTCCATTATTACTTATATTCCATTATTACTTACTTAAACATCATTTTTTGAGATTCATTCATCTGGATAAATTATCCTTGCATTCATGCTGTCAACTAATTATCTTCTTTTCATCAAGCTCATTCATTGAAGGCTACACCTTATAGCTAATATATTTTTCTCTAGATACATCTCATTTTGTTGTGTAACTTCAGTATGTACAAATTCTGTCCCATGGCCTTTCAGTTTTCTGCCGTAATCTTTTCCAATTACGCGTTTATCCATTCTATTGCTGCCATTTCCATTTACGATAATAAACATAAACCATTATCACACACAAAAACACTTTAAAATAGAGATTTAAAGCAATCCACTCTGAGACAAATAACTTTGTGTTTATGGCTTTCTTATTAAATATTTCTATGGCTACATCCGAAGTCAGACCATTAAGTTCACGAACTCATCCAGGAAACAGTGCTACATACCTCATTGCTGAATATCACTACCGTCACCTTCTAAGTACTCCCCTTGGGAAGCTAGGCACAGATGCCAGCACCTAGTCCACTCTTCAAAGCAATTTTGGAACTCTTTTTCTGGAATGGCCATCAGAGCTGTCATTGTATTACCCTTGATGTCCTGAATATTATCAAAATGTCTTCTTTTCAATATATCCTTTCTCTCTGGGTAAAGAAAGAAGTCATTGGGGGCCAGGTAGGTTGTAGGGAGGGTGTTTCCATGCAGTTTTTTGTTTACTGGCTAAAAATTCCTTCACAGACAGTGCTGTGGGAGCTGGTGCATTGTTGTGATGCAAGAACCATGAATTGCTGGTGAAAAGTTCAGGTTGTCTAACTTTTCCACGCAGCCTTTTCAGCACTTCCAAATAGTAAACTTGGTTAACTGTTTGTCCAGTTGGTACAAATTCATAATGAATAATCCCTCTGATATCAAAAAAGGTTAGCAACATCATTGCAACAAGTTTTCAAACTTAATTAACAGAATATATATATATATATATATATATATATATATATATATATATACACACACACACACATATATATATACACACATATATATTCTGATTCTATATATATAGTATCTCTCTCTATATCTATATCTATATCTATATCTATATCATCTATCTATCTATCTATCTATCTATCTATCTATCTATCTATCTATCTCTATAGAGAGAGAGATTTAATGTAGGAATTGACTCATGTCATTATGGAGAAAGAAAAGTCCTAAGATATGCTGTCTGTAAGCTGGAGAGAGATGAAAGGTAGTGGTATAATTCAGTCTGAGTACAAAGGCCTAAGAAATGGGGAGGCCACTGGTGTAAGTCCTGAAGACTGATGGCCAGGAGAACCATGGCTCCCATGTCTAAGGACAGAAGAAGATGGGTGTCCCATCTCAAGGAGACAGAGAGGGAGAGAGGGAGAGAGAGAGAAAGAGAGAGAGAGACAGAGAGAGAGAGAGAGAAGATAGAGAGAATTTGACCCTTCTCTGCCCTTTTGTTCTTCAGCTCTCAATTGATTGAATGATGTCTGCCCACATTGGTGAAGGAGTATCTTCTTTCCTCCATCTATTGATTCAAATGAAAAAACACCCTCACAGACATACCCAGAAATAATGTTTTACCATAAAGCTGAGCATTCCTTAGTCTAGTCGAGTTGACAGGTAAAATTAACCATTACAGGGAGTGACAAGATCAATGCCACGCTTTCTCTTTCTATACTGGTATAAGGTCTATACTTTCACATTTTCCCAGATTACTGATTTAAGTTCTTATTGATTCTTTGGTGACTATTTGTAAATTTTATCATGAGTTTTAGTATATCTTAACAGACAAGAGTTAGATTTTGTGAGAAATTTCTTAGGTAGAATTCTCCATTCACATTTCAAGGCTTCCAAACTGCTCCCATCACTTCTCTGCTCAATCAAGGTTACCTTCTTGTGACCCCCAGTGCCATTCTTGTGGAAAAACAAATAAACATTTCTTCAAACTTGTCTTCTTTGGTCTCTCAACATAGTTTCCTAAGATTGTCAATGAATTGGCTTTTTCTTGAAAGATTATCCCATCTGGGCTTCCTGGAAACAAACGTCACCTAATTCATTGGCAGCAATTTTGTTGTCTCTTGGTTGGATTTTTCTCCTTTACTTCAGAAAGAAAGTTTTCTTCAGAGTACTGTCTTGAGCCATCTTCTTTTTCTCCACACTCATTTATTCCCTGGCTTACAGACCAATTACATGCTGAAGATTTCCAAAGTTGTATCTATAGCATGGACTTCTACTTTGAGCTCCAGAAATGAATGTCTGTCTGCACTTCGATATTCCACCTTTATCTGCAACTGAACTAAAACAGAATCTTACTTTTCCCTTCTGAAATCTTTACCTCACATTCCAGGTGGATTTTGTTTTAGTGTTTATAAATAATAAATCATATTTTGTTCAGCTATTTACTGTTGAAAAATAAATAATATGTACAAAAGATGTGTACATAATATATGTACAATATAATGTTTATTAATAAAGTAAACACATATGTACCTGCTGATCCTAAGAAATAGGTCAATATTAGTAGCTTTGAAGTCCTCTGTATTCCTCTCTCAGATGCATCTCCTTCCCAACTCCTCTATGTAATCACAATTCTGAATTCTCTTGACTTTCCTTATGGTTTTTGCATACATGTGGGTAGTATCTGAATATAATTGTGCAACTATATATAACTATATATAAATAACAACATATACATATATATATATACACACACACATACATATATATGCATATACACACATATAAACATGCACACACTTTTGGTGTATTTTTTGCTTAGAGGAGAAACCTTAGTTGCTTTCTCTACTTGAAGTTCAAAGTTTTAGGATTATTTTCGCATACAAATAAAACCCATGCCATACTCAGACAAGAAGTTTTTACAGTGTACTAAGCACAACTTATACATTTAATGGGTAAGTATTTGCTCCTCCACACCCAAGGGAAGAAGTACCATATTATTAATATTATGATTTAAAGGTTGACTGAGATTCTTAATTACGAGAGATTTGGATCTCTCTTTCGCTCTATAGAGGCATCTTTGAGGTTTACTAGATGCTTGGGACCCAGGAGGGTTTACTCCTGTAGCCATGGTAAATCCCATCATTGTTCTTTCTTCTTGAAATGCACAACCAATTAGCACCTTCTTTTCCTATTTCTATTAAGCAACGATGCCTCTGAGAGGCTCAGAGACAACTTATAGCTGACGTAGCCCAGAAGAAACTTGTTGCTGCTCTCAAAGGCTCAAGTTTAGGAGCTAGGCTTCTCAAGCATCATGCCCCCACCTCCCTTCTGGCCTGCTGAGAACAAACAGCACTGAAGAACTACCTTAACTTCATCAAAACCTCTTCTGTTCTTCCTAGGTCCAGGCAAGACTAAAAGTGCTGCGTTTCAGGTCCACCACCTATGCAAATACAGTATCATGTGCACACTTTTCTCCGCTTCCTGCACACACACACACACACACACACACACACACACACACACACTATATTTAAATCCAGATGACGGAGAACTGTTGTCTCAGAGGCTAAATATCTCCTCTGTAGATCCCTGAAACACAAAACTTTTGACCCCCTAAAGAAAATGGATTAAAAAAAAACACACCTTTCATTCTTTCAATCTTTTAGTGTGAAATCAACATTTGAAGGAACAACTTCTGCATAAACACGATCGTCTTATCTGAATCCTTGTATCTTTTCCCCCTAGTTTTGCATTATTGGCTAATGCACGTCTGTGGCTCTCAGTATCAATGTTCCATGTCAGTTTATTGCTGCAATTGTTCAGACTTCATCACCTGTATTTCTATGGTTCTAGCTGCTCTGGACACTATTTGAATTTGTGACACCATCCACTCCTTTATCGTGCACAGTGCTAAAAATCCTCCTGCCGTTTAGTCTTAGAAAGTGTAAGGTCTTCTCTCTTTGTCTGCCTATGTCTTTCCTTTGGATATTTTCTTTGCTTTCTTCTATACTCCTCTTCAATTCAGAAGAAGAAAAAAAAAAAGAAACCCACAAAAACGAGAGGGGATAATATGGCCTGAATTGTCTTTTGGATAAAAGAAATAAGCTTTCAGGTTGACTTTGACTCTAAGCCTCTTTTGATATTTCTTGAATTGCAATATCAAACAGCACCTCTATTTTCCATTCCACTGAAAATGGTACAAAACTTTACAGAATAACTGCTTCCTGCTCACTTCCTTGTGGGCTGTAACAACAGGTTCTAGCGTGCTTCCATATTCTGTCAAATCATGAAAAGATTTTGATTAGAAACTTACACTCATCAAGGGACACTTCCATTTTATAATCTGACTCTGTTCTCTTTATGAAAGAAAAAAAACACAAAAAACAAACAAAAAAAAACACAACGGCAATGTCTCATGTTAGCAATGGACTCAGCTCTTACCTAGTCTGACAAGCTCAGATAGGGCTTCTCTTGTCTTTCTTATATCATCTATTGTCAAGTTTTTCATTCTTCCATGTTAGCAAAAAGATTGAGGAGGGAAAACGAAAAAAGCAATGGGGTTAGATTCTGGGGTTTAGGAATTATTAATATCTATAACATTAAAAATTTTGTTTTTTTGCTAGAGTAATTTTGTCGGTGAATAAATTATCATTTAATTCAGGTACTATTTTCTTCCACAGACTTTTGTACTATCTGAAACATGCCTTCTGGTAAATGCTTAGAATTAAACTCAATGATGCATTCCCATCAGTAGTCTTATCTAGCCCTCTACTCAATGAGGCTAGATATCTTTTTATTCTTTGGAAACATTTAAGTGAACCTGTTTAATCTCTCCATAATCCTCTTAAAATCTAGAGCCCTGAAAGGGAAGATGAGTCTAAAATCAATTATCAGTTAGTAATTTATTTTTCATAAGTCATAAAACTGCTTATTACATTAAACTATCTTGTATTAGTATGTACTATGCTATAATACAAAATAAGCACAGCTATCACACTCATAGGCCAGTCCTGTTTGTGTAAATTGCATAGAGTAAACACAGACAATCCTGTTGCCTTTCAGAAATTGGAATTGAAGTTATTATTATTTTTTTAAATAAGAAATCACTTAAAATTTCTTCCAATGCAAGTCGGGATAA
The DNA here is from genome assembly GCF_036562045.2 of Rhinolophus sinicus. Taxonomy (NCBI): domain Eukaryota; kingdom Metazoa; phylum Chordata; class Mammalia; order Chiroptera; family Rhinolophidae; genus Rhinolophus; species Rhinolophus sinicus. The sequence continues at coordinate 93,036,546 of NC_133758.1, forward strand.
GAATATCCAGTTTATGAATAAACTATGTAAAATTTCCTCAGCTGTCTGGATGTGCACTAAACGCAGACACCCTTGGACAACACCTTTCTGTTATTTCTTATCCTGTTAGCACTATTTTTCAAGTTTCTGATCTTCAATGTCAGTGAAATTTCTCTTGATGACTGCCTTTGATTCATGTGCACTGAAATTCAGGTGGGAAGTACAGGATAAATCTAGTTTGAGAGTAGCAACGCTATTTATGTTTGAAAAGTTTTACTGGTCTTGGCTAAACATTCTAGCATTCAAAATCTAGTTTGCTAAAAAGTAAATATGAAATATGTTCATAACTCATATATTAGTTATAATACGATGACTATACTGCATACTTCTTTAATATAGTTAGTCTGTGATACTCTGTGAACCTCTGAAGTAGTGTTTTTTTCTTTGCTCTCTGGTTTATTATATATAGAGTATGAGTCTCTCAGCCTCTTCCTGTGTCCAGTGTACAACTTCATCCCCTTAATCTCAAAAAAGACATGGCATGACATCATTTCTCTGTATAAGACAAAATGTATCCTTTGTTGTAGAGAGGTTGAAAAAGTTAGCCACATTGTAAAAAATTTTGGTTTTTATTATACAACAGATGCCACAACCTGTATTGACAGCAGAGTCACATCTCTGTACTGCAGATAGAATATGAGAGAATTGGAACTTGCTGTGCTAAACTGCTGAGATCACCATCATGCATTATTAATTAAAATAAACAAAAAATAAAAGAAAAAATGACTTTTGCTTTTGCTATTTGAAAGGTCTATAGTGCATTATCTAGTTATCAATTCAATTTCTTTTACCACATCATGCATCCACACTTAAACTTTGTGGGTGACAAAATTCTCTCTGTGACCTTGTCACTTTAAGTTTTTATAAATATCCCCTACTCCATTATCTTTCTCATATTCACTGGAAACACACTTCCCTGAAACTTATGCTCATAATCACAAAGACTTAGAATAATAGAAAAGATGCTGCCATTGATGGGTTATTTCAAATTACCAAAAATAATGAGTGAATTTGTCACTTGGAAAACTTAGACTGACATAGTTTGATGGGTGACACTGGAAGAAATATTTAGGCTATACTATTACATTCCAAAGCAGAAAACTCAAGTTGTCAATTGAGCGAAAGAGCAGATGTTTGAAGAAGGAGGAAGAGGAAGAGGAAGAGAAAGAAAGGAAGGAAGGAAGGAAAACCAATTATGTTTTAGTGAATTTACTAGCTATTAGAGTAAAATAAACAGTCTTATAATTAAAAATAAAATGGGAAAATCTTAATCTCTTATGTATGTCTGATGATTTAAAAATATCTCTGCAAATTCACTGATATTCCTTTCTCTAAAAGGAGGAGCATAATGTCTCTATGAATGTCAGCTGGACTTGTGAATCATTTGTAATGAACAGAATGTGGTGCAAATCAAGATTAAGCCATAAAAAGTAGAGCTGTTGCCTGCCCTTTGCTCTTTGTATCACTTCTAGAGGAAGCCAGTTGTCATAACATGAGGACAGTCAAGCAGGCCTTGACAACGATATCTGAGGCCTCTTGACCGCAGCTAGCATCAATGTACCAGTCATGTAAGTGGCCATCTTGGATTTAAATGCTTCTGCCCTAGCCAAGAATTCAGATGACTTCAGTCTTGACCAACATCTAACTACAACATCATGAGAAACTTGAAGCCAGAACTGCCCCTTTAAGCTGCTCCTGAATTCATGACCCATAGAACCGTAAGAGATTAAAAACACATATTGCTCTTTTAGACATTAAAGTTTTGAGGGCAACCAGACAAAGACACTCTAAGAAAACTACAGGCCCATATCCCGGATGAACATAGATGCAATAATCCTCAACAAAATAGTAGGACACCAAAGTAAAAAATGCATAAAAAGGATTATACACCACAACCAAGTGGGGATTTCCTCCAGGGATGCAAGCATGGTTCAACATCCACCAATCAATCAATGCAATACACTGTATTAGCAAAGTGGAGGATTAAAAGCACACAACCATCTCAACAGATGCAGAACAAGCATTTGACAAAATTTAGCATCCTTTCATGACATAAACCCTTAACAAATGGGGTAGAGAGGGAACAGACCTCAACATAATAAAGGCCACATATGACAAGCCCACAGCTAATGTCACACTCAATGGGGAAAATATGAAACCTTTTCCTCTAAGATCAGGAACAAGGCAAGGTTCACTCTCGCCATATTTACTCAACATAGCACTGAAAGTCCTAGTAACAGCAATAGATAATTAATACTTAGTCATTTTAATATTTTTATTCTTTAACATGTACTCTTTGAGGAAACGGTGGAGATGTCTATTTTATATGTATTCTACTACAAACTTGTTTCTTCTATTTCTCCATTTAAATTGCAAGGAAAAAAATGTGAGTTAATATTAAAGATGGCTTTTGGATATGATGGAGTAAGCAGACTCAAGAACAGTGCCTCTTCTTATTCTTATTATTCTTCCTCTCCCTCCTCTTCCTCTTCTTTCTCTTCTTCTTTTCTTCTTCCGTGTTTTCCTGAAAATAAGACCTAGCTGGACAATCAGCTCTCATGCGTCTTTTGGAGCAAAAATTAATATAAGACCTGGTCTTATTTTACTATAATATCAGACCCGGTCTTATATACTATAAGACCCGGTCTTATACAATATAAGACCGGGTCTTATATTAATTTTTGCTCCAAAAGACGCATGAGAGCTGATTGTCCAGCTAGGTCTTATTTTCAGGGAAACACGGTGGTGGTTCTTCTTCTCCTTCTCCTTCCCCTTCCTCTTCCCCCTCCCTTGCCCCTCCTCCCCCTCCTCCCCTTCCTCCAATTCATTCATTCAACACACATTTAATGAAGGCCATCTTTGTGCCAGGTACTGGGAACCTAGCAGTGAATACAGTGGATGTTATGGAGTTTACAGAGGGAAGTTAAGCTATATTAGTAATTAATTTACGCTATAATATGAAGAACTTAGAGTGATTAAGCATGTTAACATTGTAGCAAGTAGAAAGGCCCTCTGCATTTAATCTCTTTGTCTGTGCTACTCAAAAGTATTTGTCCATGAAGCGGTCCATGAGTGTGTCTGAATGGAAATCAACACACTGCTACCTTCATTGAAAAAGTCTTAATGAGGAAAAAAAATAGCAGCTGCAGTTTAGTGCGCCTCATGATGTAGGTCATTTACATTCTGGCACAATGCAGTTTCCTGCATTGTGCAGTTTATCGCATTATGCAGTTTCTACCAAAGTCCTTACACTTCACAGACTAGTGAGAAGCAATTTGCAGATGGGTAGCCAGGCTTCTGACCTCAGTTTGGATTCCATTGCTCTATACTATTATATATTAGTGCCTTGTTGAGAGTTATCAAGCATAGATTCAGTTCACAAAGGCTATAATTTGGGTGCATGCATAGAAAAGTCTAAATCTTAGTATGAAGAATCCCCGTTCAGAGTAGACATGGGGGGGTATACTGCTTGTTTATGTCACACCTGCCACATGTGGTGGATAAAGTATATGATGCTACTACTATAATTTTTAGAGAACTGGTTTCAGGTTTTTTTTAAATTTATTTAATCTTATACATTTTTTCTTTCATCTATATCATCTCTTATTCTTTTTATCATTCTATTCTAAGATTTACATTGGTTAAATATTAATAGGAAATCAATTTTAATGCTGATTATTAAATATCATGAGAATGGTTAGGGAGAGAAATATCTAGGAAAATGCTATCCTTTGCCTGGGGCTGTGGAAATAATAATAAATTTTATCATTATTTTTGTTTTCTATAGGCATTTATTTTATGTCATTCTTTCATTTTTTCTTTCTAAAAGAAAAATATTTAATATTATTTATTGAGTGTTTCAATATTCTACTACACAAAGAAACAATTTTCAAATGATTTAAAGCAGACTGAATATAAAGGAAAGTTATATTAAATTAAAAAAAAAAATTTACCTTGTCAGTAAGTTATTAGAATTTTAGAGTCAGGACCTTAGGATTTATCTGGCTAACCCTCTCCGTTTATATACAGGAAAAATCAAAGGCCAGTGCAAATGGGCAAATAGTGGGGGAAATAACAGTGGGACACAAGTTCATAGTGTGTCCTTGCCACTTTATCATCTTGCTGTCTGTTTTGGATATATTTTTCTTAGTTGCCAAATTTACCTTTGATTCCAAAGTTACTATTTTATTCTCAAAATCTTATACCATTTTCTTACATCTCATTGGACTAGGCTAAGGTAACATAAGTTTTTTTCTACCACAAAAAACACGATGGAGCTATAGAAGCAAACATGGTCCATCATGGTCAAACATGTCCTGAGGCTGTTCTGTGCCCTGGAATCCATTATCTGGGTCACTAGTCTCAGGTGAATCACTGAGACAGTTGAACTGTGCTCTTGGTCAGTAGTGCCTGCATGTGTACAGGTTATTTTTCCTCTATACCTATTTTCTTGGATATGTAATCAAATTACTACAAAAGCAGAATATGAAAGTATTTAATTGATATTTCACCCAGTAGCTTATCAGCGAAATTGCTCGCAATCTTCACTTTGTTGCTCTAAGTTGAAATCTACCTCTTCCCTGTGGATACTGCTTACCTTGTCGTCTCAAGGAACACAGATTTGCTTCTTCACGCACTGCATATTCCTCTCCCAGAGAGGTAATAGACCCCCTTTCTTGTCCTTACTCTTTTAAAACATCTGATTTTACTTCCATGAATCCATGTCATGAAACTATCTAGTATTCCTCCTTAGTGCAGTTTGTAACCTGGATCTCTTATCACTTCCTTTTGTCCCTTGAGAATTCTAATAACTAGTTAGTAGTCACTCTCTCTGCCACTACTCCTACCATAATTCTAAAGAATTTCAATATCCATTAGATGATTCTTTCAATATCTTTACCAAAGGTTTTTTTGACCTCCTTCCATCCAATGCCTGTGGCCCCAGTTACTCTCAAGGTCACTCCCTAGAACTTGTTATTACCAAAAACTGATGTCCATCCAAATTTCATTTGCAAGCATCCTGTTCTTCCCAACAATCAATCACATCTTATCTTTCTAGTGCACTTGGTCTAAAATCTCATCTCCAACAATCTCTTTAACTCATGGGGTCTGTCATCCTTTTACCCACCACCTTTTATTATCCCTCACTCGTCCTCATATTTCTATTCTCCTTGTCATGCTTCAATTCCATGTTCAGTCATTACAACCACTCCCTGGTCTCTACCCTTTAGTTGTCCTGCCTTTCACTGACTTTGCTCTACTTTTTTTGGCAAGGCTTGTGTCATCCTGTTTACATCCAACTTGTCTCCCTTTCCACTCCTACCCAGAGAATGCCGCTAAACATGCTGGAGAAAAACACACTGCATCACTTTAAATATGACCACAAATGTCAAGTGAGTTTTTAATGATGCATGGAATTCATTGCATTTTCCCAATCCAGTCTCTGTCCCATTTTCCTTGATGACTATTTCAAACTGTCTTCTCCCCTCAAATCTTCAACATCTATTCCTTTATGTCATTCTCAGGCCATGACCCAGCATGTTATTTTTTGAGAATACTGAAGCAATCAAAGAGAATTTCAAAATGCCCTGGCAAATACATCTACCCACTTATACGCAGCTGTGCCTGTGAACTGTGTCTGTTGTTATAAATTATTTGTACTCAGCAATGGCCAACTCTTTCACTTGTGTGCCAGTTTCTAATTAACCACTCAAGCACACTGCTTCCATAAATTTCCCACTGCCACTTCATCATTGTTTCTTTCCTCTCTACTGAGTTCTTTTTTTCATAAACATAACATATTCTGTAGTATTTCCCACCTTACAATTCTCCTTGGATCCCTCTTTTTTCCCTAGTATCTACACCAAATATTTTCCATCACGTATTTTTTTTTTTATTTAAAAAAGACCAGGCTTTTATTATTTATTTATTTTTTCAATTACAGTTGACATTCAATATTATTTTATATAAGTTTCAGGTGTACAGTATAGTGATTAGACATTTATGTAATTTTCGAAGTGATCCCTCAATAAGTCTAGTACCCACCTGGCATTATACATAGTTATTAAAATATTATTGACTATATTTCCTATGCTATACTTTACATCCCTGTGACTGTTTTGTAACTACTAACTTGTACTTCTTAATCCCGTCACGTTTTTCACCCAGTCCCCAAACCATCAGTTTGTTCTCTGTATCTATGATTCTGTTTCTGTTTTGTTTATTTATTTATTTTGTTCTTTAGATTCCACATATAAGTGAGATCATATGATATTTGTGTTGTTCTGTCTGACTTAGTTCACTTAGCATAATACCCTCCATCACTTTAAAGAAAAAATTCTCAAAATCAGTGTCCTCACTAGCACTCTCTAATTTCTCTTCCTTTATTCTGCCTTGACCTCACCACATTCAGGTTTTCATGCTTTCCACTCCACTGAAATTACTCCTGTCAATGTCAACAATGATCTCTTTATTGCTCCTATTCTTAGTCAGCCTCTACTGACCTCTCAATAGCCTTTGACAGAGTTAATGGGTCTCTCATCCTTAAAACACTGCCTTCACTTGGCTCCCAGAATGCCTCACTATCATGGTTTTTCTCCTGAATAACAAGTTGCTCATCACCTCTACTTGCCTATCTCTAAAATTGGAGTGTTCCAGTGCTCAAACTTTAGAACTCTTCTATTTGTTTAACCCATACTTTTAAAAAATAAAATCTTTAAAGATTATTTGGATTGAGAAACTCTAAATGAACATCTTCAGTCCAAACCTGAATCCTAAACTCCCAGCTGGAATAAGTAACAGTCTACTTGAGATTTTCACCTGGACATCTGATGGTTTAGTGGGCATCTTAAAGTTAGCATATTACAAAATGAACTCCTGATGGTCTATGTTTCAAAGCTGTTTTCCTTGCAACCTTTTTCATCACTTAAAGGCAGTCCCATTCACCTAGTTGCTCATGCTAAAAATCTTTGAGTCATCTTTTTTCTCTAACACCCTAGTTCAATCTGTCAGTATATCCTTTTGACTGTACCTTCAAAATACAGAGGGTGCCAAAAAAAAGTATACACATTTTAAGAAAGGAAAAAACTGTATTAAAATTGTAATACTCAATGTATGCTGATAACAAAAGATGAATACAAGTCACATTTGACTTCTGCAATTACAAGAGATGCTCAAAGTGGTTACCATCAGAGTTCAGACACTTTTGATTATGGTGAACTACTGCTTGAGCAATTTTGAGTGAGGCCTCCAGGATCTTCCCTTGTGCACATCACACACACAGTACCATGCATCTCAAACTTATCACAAATGTGTGCAATTGTTAGATGTGTGGAGGTTCTGTTGCATACTCACACCTCCACCATTGTTATTGTACTTCCACAATGTTCTGGAATTTCAAATACCATTTCAGAAAGGTCTTGCACTCCTCCCACAACAATCTTGCTTGTGCCATTTTCTTTGACTGCCCTGCCTATTGCATGGTGACGCTAGCATTCATTTGATTAATGCCATCTTTGGAGCGCATGTCGTACTATACATTGCTACTGTAATTCAATTCAACTTCGAAAAGTAATACATAGATAACATCTCTTAAAATGTGTATATATATGTTTTGGCAGCTCGGTATATTCAGAATCTGGCCATTTCTCATCATCTCTTATTTATTTATTTATTTATTTATTTATTTATCACCACACTGGGTTAAGCCTCCATCATTATTCACTTGAATTAATGCTCAAACTTTCTCACCAATCACACAGCATCAGCCATGGGCCCATTTACTCTGTTATTATCACAACTGTTAGAGTGCTTCATATAATACGTAAATCCTGTCAGAGCAACCCTCTACTCATGATTCCTCAGTGGCGTCCCATCTCATTTGATGTACAAGCCAAGTTATTGGAAACGATCTAAACTCCTGTTAAAACTTATGGCTTCATCTGTTACGATCCCCCGTTTCTCACTTTGTTTCAGCCACTTTGAACTCCTTTCTCACTCCTAAACAAATCAGACATGCTCCCATCTGAGGGCCTTTGATCTGGCTATTTCCTCTGATGGAAACGCTCTTCCTTTGGAGACCCCTGCATCACTTTTTACCTTCACCAGATCTTTGCTCAAATGTTACCTTCTCCACAAAGATTTTGGCAACTCTATTTCATCTTCCGTGCACTCCCTATAATCCTTCCCTTCTTTGTTTTTCTTAATAGCAATATGTAATATGCTATGTATTTTATACAGTTTGTTTATGTTCTGCATTCATTCACTACTAAACTAAAAACCCCATGAAAGTAGGGGTTTTTCTTTGTTTGCAGCTATATTTCTGCATCTAGAATAGAGCCTGATGCAAAGTATACATATTAATGATATTCATATCAGTTATATTACCCAAAGTAATAATGAGCTAAATTAATGTTGTAAAATGTTATATTTCTTTTACTTTCATGATGATACATATGAAAAAGTATGTTTCTTTTATTCCTTTAGAGGTGTTTAACATTAGGTGGTTCATAGCACAGGGCACAGAGATGAATAAGAGTGGAAGATGCCGGTTCTACTCACACTGATAGATATGGCAGGCCAGCGTGAAAATGGTTAGGAGGGAAAACATGAGGACAACTACTCTAGGAAAGGAAGACCCTTTTTATGGTTTCAGACTCAAAGCTGAAATTGAATAAATTCATGTACCCACAGAGTGGGAAACATCAAAATATAGAAGACAATTTTATAAGCGACACATAGGTCTAGTAATTCAGACCAAGAAAAGTGAGAAGAGTCTCAACAACATTTATAAATAAAGGAGCATGAGCCAGCATTCACCTTTGAAAATAGGTGCCAAAGACTAGCAATCCTTGACCCAGGCATGGCCCTCCACTATTTTCAGCCATTATCATATGTGTTCCGTTATTTAACCCTCACAACACACAGAAAAAGGCAAATATTCACTTCAATTTTATAGAAATGAAGTTTAGAAGTCATGTACCATATCCAATGTCACATGGCTTCAAATGAGTATAGTATGTTTGCCCGGCTCTCAGTTCAAAACATTGTCCTGGCAATAAGCCAGAAACTCTGACTGGGCTGAAACTACCCAGGTAGGGGGCCTTTATCTATGTTACATGAAACTGCTGTGTGGACATTGGGATGGGACCTTCTGTTCCAAGTTGTCAAGGGTTCTTTAGTGTGGATAGATCCTTTCAATGAGTCAGGGCTCCACAAGTATTCAAGATGGGGTATGGCTGCTATATTAGTCATCTATTGTATATAACAATTTGTCCCAAAACTTAATGGCTTGAAACAAGAAGCATTTATCTTTCCATTTCGGTGTTTCATGGATTTGGGAGAAGCATAATTGGGAGATTCTGGCTTGGAGTCTTTCATGAGGTTACAGTCAAGATATCTGCAATCATCTGAAGGCTGGATTGGGCTGGAAGACCTCCTAATGTTGCTCTCCCATGTAGCTGGCAAGTTGTTGTTGACTCTTGGTCAGAAGCCTCATTTCCTTTCATACAAATTCTCCATAGGGCTGCTTGAGTATCCTTATGGAATAACTGCTGGCTCCCTTCCCTAAGTGAGTGATCCAAGAGAACAAGGTGGGATTCTCAACGTCTTTATTACCTATCATTAGATACCACATTCCATCATTTCTGCAGTATCCTGTTGATTAAGCAAGTCAGCCCTACTCAATATGAAAGGGCACAGCACAAAGATGTGAACACCAGTAGATGAGGATGGTCCTGGCCCATTTGGGAAGCTGGCTGCCACAGCTGCTCTTGACAGAACCAGGTCTCACATTTCTAGCAAGAGCATTATATTTTTGAGAGAATGAGTATGAATGTTGAGACCTGGATAAACGGACATCTCTAATGTAAAAATAATTATTTTATCACAGTTGTTTACGTTTAAAAAATAGTTTCCATTTTATACTTCCACGTCTGTATTCAAAATATACCTCAGCATTCAATTTTTCAGGAAGCTTGGCCAGATCAATCAGTGTAAGAGCAAAATAGTGAGAAGACGGAATCTCTGCACTGACATAATAATAAAACATCTATTACTGGCACTCTAAGAGTAGTAATGGTTGCATAATTCTCATTAATTTAACATTAAATATCCAGCAAGCATTACCTCATCATATAGGTCCTGTTGCTATAGCACTATCAGTTCAACTGTTTTCTAATCAATTTAAATGTATTTTTGAGCGGAAATAGTGGTAAAACCCAAGTAATCTGTAGATTTATAATGTAATTTTAAGGTTGGAAGAGAAAACATACATGATGCAATTGAATTTGATTGATCACACTGAATTTTATCACTCTCAGGGAGTTAGTATTAATTTTTACTTGTTAACAGATAAGAACATAATCTACATTTGTAAAACAATTTGCTCAAGATTGAACACAAAAAATGCAAAATAATCATAATTTTAAAGTATCATATAAAGTTGAAAATAACCTAGTCCAATATTTAGCGTAATAATGCCGTCTTCTACATGATTAACAGGTGATCATCTAGACCAGCAAATTTTTCTGTAAAAACCCCAATAGTAAATATTTTAGATCTGAGAGCCAGAGGCTCTTCCGCAACTACTCAAATTTTGCTCTGCTTGTGTGAAGACAGTCATAGGTGATACATAAGGGAATGAGCATGGCTGTGTTCTGATATATAACTTTATTTATGAAAACAGGCAGCTTCCTGCATTTGACTCACAAGCCATAGTTTTCCAACCTCTGATTTACCTTATGGGTCAAATGCTGGTAACCCAGGCCTACTATAAACAAAATAATAGTTTTTTTTATTTCTATTGAGTCCATGTTTTTTAGGATAAAATGCGTTAAACATTTTCTTGGAAATATAACCATTTTACACTTTGTTTCAAACTCAGTCAGCTTTCAAACAATTGTGTTTGTTATCCACATTGAAATGCTTTTGAGTCCAACGCATATTTGGCTCCAATGTCTTCTGTGTTTGGGAATCTCAGTATCTACCTCTCAAGGTAACACATTAACTGATTGACTGTACTGAAATGAGCTAATCACCACTTCCGCTGTACTCCCTTAGCATATTTTATTACTTTATAACATTTTATTTATTTTCATTTTATAGATATTGGTCTCTTAGAAGCTTCCAAGTATATAATACAGTTTTGTTGACTATAATCATCATTCTGTACATTAGATCCCCAGAACTTATCTTATAACAGGAAGTTTGTATCTTTTGACCAACAAGAGATAAAACTTCTTAAAATAGTCAGTGCCCTCTTTTAGGGTCCTTATCTATTTTTGACTGAAATTCAGCCTGAAAAATGAACAGTTTGTCAGATGCTACTAAGACTCATTTGGAATACTAATGAAGTAAGACTCCTTCATCTGTAACACATAACTGACAGAAGATTACTTTTCAGGATATGTAAAAATAATGTCTACAGATCCATAGGAAAGAATTAACCATCAGATTGACTACAAGAGTATAATGTCAAAGACTACAAAATCCACTAAAGAGGAAATCTGCATGGCCAGTAAATCTTCTTAGTGACCAGGAAAGCCCTGTAACCCTTATGTGGACACACAGTTATTTGCAGTAATTTTTCATGTTTATCTTATTTCTCATTCCTTAGGTATTTGTGTACAAGAATCTGATACTAAAATTTGTGTTGCTGAAACTCTTCTCCGTTGCTTCTGTACTGGTTATTCTGTTTTTTTAAGTGTATTTCTTTTTCTGTGAATTTTTACCCCACCATCAAATTTTATTGAAATCTCTTCTCTCATTCCACATACAGAGACAACGTCTCATTTCAATTTATTTCCTTTCTAAAACACTAATTTTCCCTAACAAAAGTTTGAAAGCATTAACAGTGCCCACATGACTTCCAATTTCTTATCACTAAAAAATATGTTTCATCTCTCTTCTAGAAACATTCCAGCCTTCAGGATTATACAAACTCAATAAATATTTCTTAAATTGAAATGAACTATGTACATTTTATTTTCACATGAAATCACAAAATGATGCAGTGATGAGGGGTTGATATAACTGCAGGGAGAGAGAACACTTTCCTATTAGCTATGTTACACTTGGCCTCTTGAGTACCCTTCACCATTGAGTGTGTTACAAGTTTCTCTAACTGATAGGAGAATTCTTCATCTCTACTATCACTTAGGAGTCATTCTTTTCACATAGGTTGTCCTTCTTCTCAAGGACTAGACCACTGATTTGCAAATGAATACTCATGATTCACAAAATCAATTCCTGACCAGCAATTTTTTAAATCAAGTGAAATACTAGCCTGGGTCCTGCCCCAAAGAAAAGTAGAAGTTGAGAGTAGAGTATATGTGCAAGTGGTTCATTTGTACTTTGGTTCTCAAAAAACAGTAGCCAAGGACTGAGAGTTGTAAAACAGAGAAGAAAGAACCAACCCACAGGTGTGTTATCCTGGTCATTACTGTGGGCATCAGGGGCTAGATGTCACTGATGCAACTCTGAAAAGTGACATGTCATGTGTCTCAGAAACGGAATGGAAGAAAGGATATTTCTTCCACTGGCCTCTGTCCCCTAACTGTCAAGTTTATTTCCAAAATATGGTAACTACCTCACATGTTTAGTTTTATGCTCTCAGAATGGTTGATGGTACAGGAGAAATACTTGATACAGCTGTGGAAAACATTATCATCTGAATATACAACACAGACTACAGTTACCATTTGGAGCATGGAAGTTGCCACAATACAAATGAAAACAAACAGAATAGGATGAGATGAGATGACATGCAATAGGATGTGTTAGAAAACACCAGAATATATCTCATGTAATAATGGCAAATGTTATTTCATGAAAATTATATATTTCATTTCTCTTCATGTGTATGTTACTGGATAATGAAGTAAATCCATATATCTTGGCTCCGGCCTGTGGTCAAATGTTTGAAAGCCACTCGTACATGCTTGCGTAATTTTGCACATGCTGCTCTACTTGCATTGTCCGCTTTAGAAGTCAGATTGTGTTATTTTTTTCTCAGGTCTTCTGAGATCCTTTTACATTGAACCATCATAATCTCTAATAAACAGAACCATATAAAGTAGTTCCTCAACATTGTTCATCTTTCTTCTATCATTTATAACTGAATATTTGTAGTTTGAATATCTTGAATCAGGTACAAATAGCATTTGGATTGGAGTGTGGTTTACCCAGGAAGTTAGGTAAAAGCTATATTCTACTTTGTTTATATCTGAGAAACAATGGCTACACCGTGAATACACTTATGAGAAAAATCAATTAAATAAAATGTGGGCAATGTATTGAATTAAAACAAAGAATTAAACTGGAGTCTGAAACCCATTTCTGTAAAATAAACCCCATTTTAGGGGCCGGCCTGGTGGCTCAGGTGGTTGGAGCTCCATGCTCCTAACTCTGAAGACTGCTGGTTGGATTCCCACATGGGCCAGTGGGCTCTCAACCACAAGGTTGCCGGTTCGACTCCTGCAAGGGATGGTAGGCTGTGCCCCCTGCAACTAACAACGGCAACTGGACCTGGAGCTAAGCTGCACCCTCCACAACTAAGACTTGAAAAGACAACAACTTGACTTGGAAAAAAGTCCTGGAAGTACACACTGTTACCCAATAAAGTTGTGTTCCCCTTCCCCAATAAAATCTTAAAAAAAAAAAAAAAAAAAATCCCATTTTAGGCACTCGCTTGATGCCCAAGATGAAAAGCAAACAAAATAATGTTTAGAGGCCTACATATCAGATGCAATTGTTTGGGGGAAAAAAACAAACAAAAAAAGACATTTAAAAGCATAGAAGTTGATCACATGCTCTTTAACCAGCAAAATTCTATAGTCAAAAGAAATAAAAGCCCAGAGAGATGGAAAAACCAACAACAAACAAACGTCTGAGTTTTGATTACTACATGATCTTCTCTGACTTTTCCTTCCATATAAGGATTTTGGTTACTGTTGGGGTATTTTCCAGAGGTCAAACGTTTGAGCCTGAAGAAAAAGCAAGAAGTTGGATCTTTCACCTATTAGGAGTACTCATATGTCATTCATGTTGAAAGAATACAGTAGGGCATGTGAATTGACAGATTTGGATAAATTATTCAAAACTCCCTCCATTTTTTGGTTGATAAGAAGCAAAGTCTTTTCAGACAGTGTTTGTGGCTTTCTTCAGGGAAATGCTCTAGAGGTCAGAGATGGACACACATCCTCCTGTGTATATTACAGGATGGACATTTCTATTTCTTGTTTAACATATTTGATATTATGGGTAATGCATTCACTGTCAAGCAGGCTAATAAAAGGTCATCTGTGATTTAAGATTTTTCAATCTATAAAGATACATATAAATATTTCAAGTATCACCTCATCTCTGTTAGGTTTAGAGCATTTGCTTTGCTTTGAAAATCTGATTAATAGTGATATCTATGTATGTAAACATTTAAACTACAATTTTAAGCACTAGAAGTCAAGTGTTAAAGTGATTGAATTTTCTGCTTTGAATTTCAATTCATGTGTCATCAGTGTGAGATTAGTAATACTTAGTAATACTTGGGCGTCACCAGATTTTAGAAACACAACTTTTTCACTTTCCATTTTCTATTAGCTTCAACAGAATGAATGCCACTAAAGAGTAGCAGCCACTTCTGTGAAAGGCATGTTTCTGTTCTTAAATAAAATAACTGACAGTATTACTCAGAGAAAGTTAACCAGTAGCATTCTGACTTTGTATGTATAGCTTCTTTACCTGGCATATCATTAGGCCACCTCACCTGGGAAAAGGGCCAGAAGTTTTAATAATGATAAAAATCTCTCTTCTGAGGGAGAAGGGGGGAGAGGAGGGTGGAAAAGAGGAGGGGAGAGGGAGAGAAAAAGAGGGAGAGAAGGGGAGAGAGAGAGAGAGAGAGAGAGAGAGAGAGAGAGAGAATTGAAGTGTTGTTTCTAAGTCAGTAACAGGAACTCCAAACCCGCAATTTTCAGGGGCTTTGTGGTGTTATTGCAGGCTTACAGGCGAATCATATATTAGAGAATGGCACAAATATATCCAATTCTATTTGGTATTTGGCCATTCATCTTAGTGAAATAGGCTGGACCTTGTGTGAGCGGAAAAAAAATTATTTTGCTAATTTAACTTAAGATTCAGGCTGAGTCAAACCAGTCTACCTTGTTCTTTTACCTGATACTATATCTAAAGATTTACTATACTTACATGTTGAAAAAGCATGGAAGATTTAGCTCTTAGAAAAATAATTCTAATCTCCTTCAAAAACTTGGGTGTGCAGCCTGCCATCTCACCTACCCTATGGCTCCAAACCTTTTCAAAGGCAGAAAAGCAGATCTATGCTTATCTTACTCTCCATTTGAGAGGGAACAGAGAGAAGACAGAAAATGCTGTCCAAATTCATAAAATAAATATAACAACAAACATTTTTTTTTGGATCTTGCTATGTATCAGGTACTGTCCTCAGCTTTTTACATTTAATATTTTATTTCTTATAATGTAAGAATATCATTATCCTCATTTTATAGATAAAAAACACACAAGAGGACCGTCCCGGTGGTTCAGGCGGTTGGAGCTCCGAGCTCCTAATGCCGAAGATTGCCAGTTCGATTCCCATATGGGCCAGTTGGCTCTCAACCACAAGGTTGCCGGTTCAATTCCTCGACTCCTGCAAGGGATGGTGGGATGCGCCCCCTGAACAGCTACTAGACTTGGAGCTGAGCTGCGTCCTCCACAACTAAAATTGAAAGGACACAACTTGACTTGGAAGAAGTCCTGGAAGTACACACTGTTCCCCAATAAGTTCTTGTTCCCCATCCCCACTAAAAACTCTTTAAAACAAACAAAGAAAAACAAACAAACAAGAGTTCTAAGAATTTAGAAGTCCAATGTCAAACAGCTAGGACTTAGAAGAGCTGGGGTTCAAAAGAAAAGGGGGAGGATGATAGACATTCAGTTGTGAGGTGATATCTCATTGTGGTTTTGATTTGCATTTCGCTAAGAGCTAGTGAAGTTGAGTATCTTTTCATATGTCTGTTGGCCATTTGTATGTCTTCTTGGGAGAAGTGTCTGTTCTGTTCCTCTGCCCGTTTTTAATTGGATTATTTTTTGTTGTTGTTTTGAGCTGTACCAGTTGTTTATATATTTTAGACATTAGCTCGCTATGGGAGGCTAAGATGTTTGTCACTATCTTCTCTCATTTGGATGTTGCCTCTTTGTCTTGTTGGTTTCTTTGGCTGTGCAGAACCTTTTAAGTTTGATATAGTCCCATTCATTTATCTTTGCTTTTGCTTCCCTTGCCTTTGTGTCAAATTCCTAAAATCCTCTCTGAACCCAAGTTCCATTAGTTTAGTACCTATGCTTTCTTCTATGCAGTTTATTGTTTCAGGTCTCGTATTTTCCCAACACCATTTATTGAAGAGGCTTTCTTTTCTCTATTGTATGCTTTTGACTCCTTTGTCAACAATTATCTGTCCATAAATATTTGGTTTTATTTCTGGGTCATCAATTCTATTCCATTGGTCTGTGTTTCTGTTTTTCTGCCAATACCACATTGTTTTGATTATTATCGCGTTGTAGTAAAAATTGAAGTCAGGGAGTGTAATACCTCCAGCCTTGTTCTTTTTTCTTAGGATTGCTTTGGCTATTTGGGGTCTTTGGTGAATTAACAAGTGTTGGAGAGGCTGCAGAGAAGAAGGAACACTCGTACACTGCAGGTGGGAATGTAAATTGGTATAGCCACAATGGAAAATAGAATGAAGGTTCCTCAAAAAAAATTAAGAATAGAATTACCATACAACTCAGCATTCCTTCTTCTGGGTACCTATTCCAGAAATCTGAAAACATTTATCTGTAAAGATATGTGTAACATGATGTTCATTGAAGCATTATTCAAGGTGATTAAGACATGGAAACAACCAAAGTGTCCTTTGATAGATTGAATAAAGAAGTTGTGGTATGTATACACAATGAAATACTACTCAGCCATAGAAAAGATGAAATACAGCCATTTGCGACAGTATGGGTCTTGAGAGGATCATGCTAAGTGAAATAAGTCAGACAGTCATGAACCATATGACTTCACTCATATGTGGGATATAAAACTGAAAGCAACGAAGGAGCAAGACAAAGAAAGAAAACCTCAGAGACACAGACAACAGTTTAGTGGTTACCAGAAGGTAAGGGGGGAGCAGGAGGGTGGTAGAAGAGGGAAAAGGGTGCCAAATATATGGTGATGGAAGGAGAACTGACTCTGGGTGGGGAACACACAATGTGACATATAGATGATGTTTCATACAAATGTACTCTTGAGGGCTGGCTCGGTGGCTCAGGCGGTTGGAGCTCCGTGCTCCTAACTCCAATGGCTGCCAGTTCAATTCCCACATGGGCCAGTGGGCTCTCAACCACAAGGTTGCCGGTTCGACTCCTTGACTCCCGCAAGGGATGGTGGGCTGTGCCCCCTGCAACTATCAACGGCAACTGGACCTGGAGCTGAGCTGTGCCCTCCACAACAACTTGACTTGGAAAAGTCCCGGAAGTACACATTGTTCCCCAATAAAGTCCTGTTCCCCTTCCCCAATAAAATCTTTTAAAAATAAATAAATAAATGTACACTTAAAACCTATATAATTCTACTAACCAATGACACCCCAACCAATTTAATTAAAAGAAAAATACGAGGATATACCAAAAAAATTAAATCCTTTACTCACCTCACTCTTCACACCTAAAGCCTTGCCCTCCAGCCACAAACGCCATCATGCAGACTATAAAGTCTTCCTCCTTAGGACATAGTGGGCAGTCAGAAAATTTGACCCACAGATGGCAAGTCTTTAAATGACATCATTTATATTTACCTTTTGGGGTCTATTATTATATTTTTTCCAATTACAGTCTCTCTAAATCTCTAAGGAGGGAAAGTCATAGGTTTCTTGAGAATGGAATCTGTTGCATTATGTGTAACTACTGAGGTTGTTTTATAGTTAACTTCTGTTTGATACCAATATAAAAACATCTATGTGTGCTCCCAGAATCACGCACACCTAATCATCTAAAGCATCTATTCAGAGCCTGTGCTATTGAGGGTTAGTGTCCTATGGGACTGTCTCACTTAGGATGCAGTTTTGAAGGGGAGAAATATTTTTACCAACCTCGTTTTTACATTTATTTCACTCTCCTGATGAACTTGCTTTCCCAAATATTCTCTAAGGACAGGAGAAATTAATAGTAATGAGCTCATTTGGAAAGAAATGGACTCGTGATCATTTTGGCTTCATTCACTCTGCAGCTCCTGCCTTTTTATTTTAAGGAATTTTGCTTAGGCAAGGTTGCTGATTACAGCAAGGTGGTGTTCACTAAAATAAACTTATTGAACTTTGGTGAGCCTTTGGGACAAAAAAGGAAAGACAATTGCCTATAAAATGTGGAATTGTTATCTTTTGGAGAAGGAGAACAGTAGGTGTATGCAGCCTCTAAGTGATAAACATGTACATTTCTAGCTTCATTTGTACACCTGCCAAGTCTCCCCAGCAGCTGTCTTCCTTACAGCCATCTGAGTGCTAACAGAACAAGTCCAAAATTTCCCAAACAACATGCATCATAACTAAAATTTAAAAAGCTTTTTATATCATCAGCTGGAAAGTTTCTGACAGTATGTATAGTAAATTTTAGGGTGTAAACTTTGTGGGGATTTTTATCCTTTTGTTTTACATAAACACTATGGTTTTACAAGATAGCACATTTAATAAATGAGAATGAAAATGGCAGTGTTTGTTTCATGTAATGAAGTATTTGTTATTGCTTAGGGTTGGATAGGAAGGCTGTGTTAATCTAACAATCTAAGGAAATGATCCTGTCTTATCACGGTTCCCATTTTTGATACACGTAGTTTTAAGAACCCGATTTACGATTTTCTTATTGGGAAAAGTTGGAGAACATGAAAGGGAGGAAATAGTCCCTGTTTCTTCTGGGGATTTTCCAAGGTGATGATCCTAGGCTCATGTCTGACCTGCTTAGGAGTTTGCTTATCCAATGTAAGCATTATAAGGTAGGATGGGGAAACACCCGTACGTGGGAAGCAATCCTCCTGGTCGGTAATCCTGGATGCTCTCCTATTAACTCTGTTGTTTTGTATATTTTGATTTACCTCTCAGTTTACCCATCTGAAATAGGGATAAGGTCCAGTGATCTACTGCATCTTTCAGTTATGAGAACTGTTAGATAATATTGTATGTCCAAAGTGCTACGCGTATTACCTGGCACATATTGCTAAAGGAAGGCAATTAATCATCTTACTCGTGTGAAAGCTGAAGAAAAATTTTCATGAACTGATTTTCAATATTTGAAAATTAGAACTCGTATGAATAGGGCTTACAAAAGGACTGAGAAAGTGGCCTGAAGGCTAAAGTGCATTCTGCAGTCATCTTTAAAAGGGACTTGTTAGGAGGTCAGGTCACGTCACACAGTGAGGTGTGATTCTTAGCATAGAAAGAATCTCTAGCCTCTCAAGAAGGAAATGGAAGGAACGGGGCAGATGGCTCTGTGTGTGTGTGTGTGTGTGTGTGTGTGTGTGTGTCTGTGTCTGTGTCTGTGTGTTTGAGGTGTTTGTATTTGGCATTTGACTGGGGGAAGGGAGTACAAAAGCATGTGAAGGTATAGCAGACAGAAACTGCAAAGACCTCAGTCCTACCTTATAATTTATAGTGTGGTAGAGTTGCGAACAACATTTAGGAAATGATTCTCAGTCTGTTGTTCACTGATGTTGGATGACATATTGGGATTACGCTGTATGTGAATTAAGCAAAACTTGTTTCCACCAGAAGAGAAGTAAAACAGTTATTTTTTTTATTTTTAAAGTTGCATGGTCTTTCAGATTTTGAAGTCATCTGATAGACTAGAAAACCAATGGGCTCAAAAGTCAGTTTTCTAGTCCATCAGGTGACTTCAAAATCCAAAAGATCATGCAGTTTGAATTGAGCTTCCCTTATATTGCTATGGAGTTTTAGTCAAGTCATCTGCTTTGAACTGAGGTCCACGCTTAGACAATAGGGGATTTTAATACCTCCTTTAGAGGATTCTTGTGAGAATCAAAGTGAATAATATATGACATATCTATGACAGTGCTTGTCTTATTACAGGTGTTAGAGAAATATTACGTTAGTCTCTCTCTGTTTAATTATGATGGAGTTATTAACTAGGGAGACGTAGTAGCTAAAATAGTTTATGGAAGTGAACAAGAAAAGGTGTTTCATGTAAAAGAGTATAATTGAATCAGATAATATTAGGAGACCATGAAAGTTCAATGAAGCTAATCACTTAATAACACTAATTAGAAAACAGTTTATTGAACTCTTACTGTGTGCCAGGCATTGTGTTAATTTCTCATACGCATCTTCATAGCCATTCCTGACAAAAGCCCTATAATATAAGTAATAACCTACATCTTATAAATGAGCAAACAGACATACAGACGTTAGTAGTGGTGCTATGTTCAGTAAGTCCTCAGTTAATGTCATCGATAGGTTCTTGGAAAAGATGACATGAAGCAAAAAGACAAATAATGAAACCAATTTTACCATAGGCTAACTGATGTATACAAAAGTTCCTACAGCATTATTTCTGGTCACAAAGACATCACCAAACTTATAAATGAAAACCACAGACACTTCTAATATTGAACTTGAATGTGAGCTATACATCTATTTAAGAAAGATGAATAAAAACAAGTCAGATAATTCTTTTCCAACCTGCTGATTGCAGTTCAGGGTCACCGGAAGCCAGAGCCTCTCCCAGCAGCTCTGTGCACCAGGCAAGACCCACCCTGGACAGGACACCCTTCCATCGCAGGATCACTCACACCCACACCCACACTCAGTCAGACTGGGACAAGGGAGACACGCCAGTTCACCTCACATGCACGTCTTTGGGATGTGAGAGGAAACCGGAGGCCCTGCAGAACACCCTCGCAGATATGGGATGGATATGCAAACTCCACACAGACAGTGGTCCTGAACCAGGATCATTTTTTTTTTTTCTCATCAATGTTAAAACAAAAGAAATGACATTGAATAGAATGACAATGTTATTTGAGGACCTGCTGCATTGCTTTCACTACATATAGAAGATAAAGAAAAAGCACGTACAATACTATGTACTTAAATAAGAAAACAAGTGCCAGCTCATTTTTAAAAACAAAAACCCTTAATTATTTTTTCTAATCTGACCTAAGACATAAGAGAAACAAGAATTTTCCAAATTTTGGGTTCAACTAAGTAAGACATTTAAATGTACTTTCAAGAAGTTATTCTTTTGAAGTACTGTTTATTTTTCATAATGACACCTTACCAGTGATGTCTTAAGCTTGTCTGTGGTATACAGTTTTCAAAGAGTTTTAGAATTTCACAAACTTATCTCATACGGGGCAGTAGTGGCCAGAACACATCACCAGAATCCTGGCATTTTAATTCCAAATCTGCTGCAATTTCCCTTTGTAAGTTTGGCAAATTAAACACTTTTTGAACCTCTCTTTTTGCTCGTTAAAATGAGAGAATATGGTCTGGATTTTCTGGTACATCTCTGCTCATTTTAAAACTGTTTCAAGGTCATGTAAGTAAAACCGACAACAAAAACAACAAAAAAAACATTTGACATAGCTCCTTTTTGGCGTAAGGAAATCACTACGATAAAGTGGCAAAATATTTCATAGTACTGTAACGAATCTGCCGTGTCATTCTCACAACGTGATGAAGTGAATATTTCAAATTTTTCACGAGACATTCTTATAAAAAATGTTCAGTTAAACTTGTAATTTTATTCTTTCAAGGGTTGCAGGTTGGTTATGCATATGTTGCCTCAAAATACATATAAATTTAAATTATCTTACATTTTAGGTAGATGCCACTGTGGAATGACAGATATCAATAAAACCATGTCCAAATAAATTTATATTGAATTTTCATATTCTGCTTTGTTTTGGTCATGTTAAATATAAATTTTCCTATATGGATTGCATATAGTAAGGAAATTATTTTGTCACTAGTCATAATACATATAAAATGTGTTCTATAATCCATTCATATTGGATATTTAATTTATTCTTATACCCCTTCCCAGAAGAAAGCTTACACTTGGCATTATAAGAAGGCTTTTGTTTCAAATTAGAGGACAAGTGGAATGGTTTCAGATTTTGGTTATATGAGGGAAACATTAGCAAATGAAATAAACGTGATTTGGAGCTTTCTAGCACTTAGTGGCATAATTCATTTTGAACTCTAAATTATTTATGGCATAAAAGGAGACACTTGGTAAATAACAGGAAAGGCATAGAAATCAAATGCAGATTGTGGTATTTGCTAACTCTAACACTTGGGTTACCAAAACCCACACCTGGTGATAATTTATTTATTCTGAATTAGTTCCCAAAGAATAGTTACATTTCTGGTGGAAAAAAAATAAATTAGGCCATTAGCAAATGGCTAAAAAAATTTCACAAGGAAAAAAATAATCCTTCTGATCTGATGTTAAGGCAAATTGTATAAAGCCAGCAAGAATCTGAAAATATTTTTCTTAGAACTGATGAATGTTTGATAAATAGCCAGTCTTATTTCAGTGTAAATTAATAGGACATGTATCTATGAAATGTAATATGTTACCACCAGGGCAGTAAATAAATAAATACTCACAGGAAAGTTGGAAATCTATGTGTCTGTAAAAATTGTTACATATGTAAGTAAATAAGTGTGTGTATATGTATAATTTCAGAAAGCTACTGACTCATAAATAAAAAAAATAATACAAAAAAGAAAACCAAACACTGTTTGTATAAACAACCATGAATTAGAGTTCACTTATTCCAAACCAACTGGACTTAAAGAAAAATTGAACTTTTGAATTATCTTATTTAATACATTTCAATCTCCTTTATGGCATGCAAATAGTTATCCTTATTTTTAAAGCTTTTTTTTTTTTTTTAAGTATTTCTCAAGAGTTTCTCTTTTCTTTATTTGAATTGGTTTCTACTCCTGGATTGCACGTCAGACACTATGGGCTTGAATCCCAAGGACCTGGTCGGTCTCCTTTTTCATGGAAGGAAATAGTCATACATGATGCTTTCTTCTATCAAATTCAGTAGTGAATTCTTTCATGGGCATTCGCTCCATTTGGTTTATTTGTTATATAATACACAGAGTTACTGTATAAAGCGGTAGAAGTCATAATGCTTTTTTCCTGAAATTTCCCTTAAAGTTTCATTATGCATACATTTAAAAAAACTCAGCGTTCATTATTTATACACCCTTTCAATATAAATACCATATTATTTGTTTCAATTTTAAAGTGGTAGAGTCCAAATACAGTAATAACTAGAGCACAAATGCAGTTTTTACTTTTTATTTATCATCACACACTTACTCTGTTCCTTCTTTTCCTTCTTCTTGTTATTTTCTTTTTGTCAGGATTTTGGAATTGAGTCAGACTGACTGGAAATCTAGGGAGCTTTCTGCTACCTTAGGCTGTTTCTCAAAAGAAACATTTTGCAAAAACTAGATCTCTAACTATAAAAGACCTGGTTATAAATATTCTTTGCAATCATGGATTGTATTATCAGTTTCTTGATCCCTGAGATAAGATCTTTTTCAGTGGAAAACATTAAGTGTTTCTGATAGAATGCAACCATTTATAGCATAAGCTTTGTTGAATTTTCAGTTTTGACCAAGGCCAGAGCGGTATACACATACTAGTACAAAAGATAATTAATCACACAGGATGTATGTACTGTATGCATGTATTCTCCAAGAAAAGTTGCAGTTTAGTAGACACATAAACTATGAAATGTGAAGGGAAGATGCTGAGAATGTTTGACAGACCCTCTTGTGACTTCCTCATGATTGATTTCCTGAGACTTTTGCTCTTCCTCACTGGTCACAGGTAATAAGAATGATACAACTGGCAGAAGTACGGGAGATTACACAGAAATCTCAACCCCTTAAAATTTAAAGGTGAAATACCAGAGTAGATCAAGATGTTTTCAAAAAGATCGGCTGGCAAGAAAAGGAAACCTGACTCCTAAAACAAAATATTTTTAAGAAAAGGTAGAGTCTAAACGCTAAAGATAAGATCTAATGAAGGAGAGTTGTTTTGAGCACAACTTTTGCCCATTTCAACAGAGCAAACACAGCATGGTGTTATATTTTGGTGAAAAATGGTCAAACACTGTAAGTGAAGAAAGAGACATGTAACTGTAGAAGCTATGCTTCGGGGGTGGTTACTCTCATAGCATTCTCAGGGATCTACATCAGCATAGCCATCACCACCAGCTTGTCGACAACTTTCAATGGTGTCACCTCACGGCTCTAAAAAACAATGGTACAATTGTATGTGTCAAGATTAATTTTGTCCTCTCTCTGTGCCTTCCCCACACGTGGCCCTTCTCCTCATAATACAGGGTCCTGGTGAGTGATACCTGCATCAGAAGATGATTATCAATTGGTTTCTATGCTAACAGGAAATGTGCAATTATGAGCAATCATTTGTAAAAATAAATATATGACTATATTTAAATCCTGAGTTGATGGAGAAGGTCAAAGATTAAACACATACCCATTTTGTTCTCTATGTGCCAGAATAAAATGCTGTTAATTCACTGCAGCACTAGCAATGATCCAGATGCCATCAGCAGAAGAGAAATACAGTAGGAGGTGAGTGACCATACTAAGCATAGGCAATGGTGTAACAGAAAGATATTTTTTTCCTGTCATTTCCATCCAAAACCAAAGGTTGAAGACAAACCTCATGGATGGCTTTTGACCTTAATTTAAAATCTAGGTTAAGTTGGTAGGGAAAAGCTAACAGTGAGTGAGTGTATTCAAAGTATCTATGAAGTATTTACTCTTAAAAGTGTTGAACTAAGAAGCTCTATATTATTGGTAAAAATTACTTCAAATCAGTTTTTAAATAAAGTGTTTTTCTTATTTAGAGAAGAAAAGTATGCTTTTCTCTATCTAGAATCAAATGATGTTACAAATTTAGTCTTATTTTTTCAGACCAGTATGGCTAGATAACACTATACCTGGCTACCTGGCTGTATAGTGTTCCTTAACAAAGCTTTCTAAACCAATAAATAAATAAATGAATAAATGAATAAATAAATAAATAAGTAAATAATATTTCAATAATTATTATAAGTATGTGCATGACTAGTTTCTTATTATTGCTTTTTTTTAGTTATTTCAATCATACTTTCAATTACCTGCACAGTTTAAGGTTTTGCATTTTATCCAAGACGTGTAGTCTGAAAAAGCTTGCCAACTCCTGCCAACCCCACTTCTCAATTTTCCCTATTATCATCGGGAATTACTTATTCAGGAGAAGCAGAGTAATATTAATATTTGCCTAATAAAACATAACTATGCAAATTGCCTCTAAAATTAAACAATGTTCTCTAAAACCAAATATTTTGGAAATAACTATTCTATCACACATATGCTTTTATTTTATTGGATAATTCAAATTAGACTATAATTCTTTTATTTTAAAAGTCTTAGGGCTTTTTTTTTTTGGCCAATTTTAGCTATTTATGGAGTAGGAGAATTCTGGAGTATGTGGGTGCTCTATTTCTAGTTAACTGTGAGAACATGGCCAAAGAACTGAAGTTAAGTGGGTATAATTAAAAAAAAAAAAGTATATATATACATATATATATATATATATATATGTGTTTAAATATATATTTAAAGTAATATAAAATATATATTTAAAATAAAAATATATATTTAATAAGGGGTTCCTATAGCTCTAAAATGGGCAAAGTGTTATTGAGATTAATTCAGAGAAATTAAAAAGGTGGGAAAATAAATTATACTTTTGTCCAGATAAAGATACCAGAGAATAAGTATCACATTCAGATATTTGAAATCCATGTCCCCAAGACATAGAAAAGGAATGCATATTTGAAAATTAAAATGAGATAATATCGAGGGTGCCCAAAAAATGTATACACATTTAAAGAGATGTTATCTATGTTCAAGCAGTAGTTCGCCATAATCAGAAGTGTCTGGATGCTGATGGTAAACACTTTGAGCACCTCTTGAAATTGCAGAAGTCAAATGTGACTTGTATTCATCTTTTGTAATTGGTGTATATTGAGTATTAAAATTAATACAGTGTTTTTCTTTCTTAAAATATGTAATCTTTCTTTGGCACACTCTCTGTGTGTGTGTGTGTGTATTAATTTGAAAAAGTCAAATTTAAAATAGCTCTAAAATTGAAAGGGAAATTCTAATAATTTAAAAATAACTACAAAATCAGAGGTTATTATGCTTTTCAAAAAACACCTGGACTAGAAACCAATCATAGATAGAGTTCTACGAAGGAATGTTGATTGCTATTATTTTCAATTTTCAAATGCCATTGTCCTTTCTCTAAAGTTGACAGGGCATTTTAGGTTAGGAGCACTTGTAAACTAGGAAAATAACTGAAATCAATATAAGATCAAAGCCCTAAAAGTTTTTCCTTGAATTTACAAATTTCACTGTTCTTAAGTGTTAATACTATGTGTTTGGGAGCAAATATAAAAGTTATTTGAAATCAGTGGATCATTTAGAAACCTTAATGTATACATTTATTAAGCAACAAAACATATTTACCTAAGGGTCATCACTGGTCTTTCAGCTACATGAATAAAAGGGAACCTCTACTTTGCCTATGTGTTGTCTTATATAAAAAAAAAAAAAATGAAAGAAAGAAAAATAAATATGAAATAACAACTGAACGAGAATTTTCCAATAATATTTTAAATTCCTTTCCATAATATAAACTTTAATGCAGCAAAAGTAATATAGGTATATATGACTCTTCTATTCTTCAATTAAGCTTATTTT
Organism: Rhinolophus sinicus; assembly: GCF_036562045.2. Classification (NCBI taxonomy): domain Eukaryota; kingdom Metazoa; phylum Chordata; class Mammalia; order Chiroptera; family Rhinolophidae; genus Rhinolophus; species Rhinolophus sinicus. The sequence continues at coordinate 93,063,449 of NC_133758.1, forward strand.
GCCAAATTGTGTGTAATGTGGCATGTGTATATGTGTGAATAAAAGAATTAGACAAAAATTGTGTCTTTCTCCAAAAAGTGTCTAAAAGGTAGAATACACATATTGAGAATAAGAAAACAAACAAACAAAAAGACAAACATATCTATCACATAACAACTTTAAAATAAATGCCAGATATTTAGAGCTACATGTGTTAAGGTAATCTAAAATATTATAAGCCAAAATACAACTAATTTTTCACGGATGTGAAAATAGAGCTCAACACATATCTTTACCAGACAGCACAGAAAAAGTTAAAATCATGTATAAACATATTGGAAATATTATTTAGTCATCTGCAGATCTTTATAGATCCTAAGTGCTTTAACTCTCATTTTATCCATAGTTTCTTACGCCAATCCATTAAAAGTCACTTTTTGTTTAATGATTGGATGCAGCGAAACAAGCTTTGAATGAACAAGTTCTCTACTAAATTGTGAGCTATTAATTCATGTAGTTACTAAGATTGCAAGGGTATTAGAGAGTTAAGGAAATACAAGGGCATAGGCTTTGGGATTCCTTGGAGCTCTGAGTTTTTCTGGAAGTCTTCTAAGTGAGTATTATTCAATACCTTTATCTACTGATGTGGCGGTTAAGGTCCATGCATCACTACCACACATGTAACTCGATGTCGGCTGTGATAAGATATTGTTGATGCATTATTGCTATTATGCTTGTCCTTTCTTCCCTCACTCCAAATAGCTCATTTTAATGCAGGAGAGTAAAGACCTTATCATAAACATTTTGAAGCCGTTACCAATTATATGAAAAATTAATCATTCACCTTATTCAGTCTATAGTCATTTCCCAGTGTGTAGTAGTCATTTATTCATAATATATTTGGGTTTTAGAAAAAAAATTCTTACATCTTGTGGTAGGATCAATTTAATAGCAGAATCAATTGAAAGCAGATATATCAGTTAGGTTATTATTGAAAAAGTTTAAATGAGAGCTAAGGACCAAAAATTAGACAATAGCATGGAGTAGAAGTAGAAGACGAAAGAAAAGATATGAAATACATTGAATAGAAAAGACTTGGTGACTGATTAGCTGTGAAAGAGTGGGTCATGCTTCTATTACTACATGGAAAGCCAAGGACAGACAGGAGGGCAGTTTGTTATTTGAGACTGTGGATGGGTCAAGTTTCAGGAATGGTAAATCTGTGATGCCTGTGGAAGATCCAAGTAGAGATACCAGCAGTCAGTTAGACACAAGTCTGCAGCTTAGAAATGAGATCCAGGTTGTTGGTGAAGATTTGAGTGTAGGGCAGATCTTTTCCTCAAGTATCTTCCAACTTTCTGCTTGCATAAACCAGGGAGCTTGGGAGAATATTTTAAGATGACCTATTGCAAACCTGAAGTTGCACTTTAATATTGCTTCCATTTTAAACATGCATGTAGATTTGTGTTGGTTTTTGCATAAAATTTATTTACTTTTTCAAAATCCAAGAAGACACTCTGATGGATGGATACCAACCCTACTTCAAGAGACACACAGTGAGTAGTGAAATATTCAATTCTTAGTATTTAGCTGTGTGACCATGAGATTATTCTCAGCTCCAATACAGAATAGCATCATTATATAATGTAAAAATTTACCCATCATGTTGACTTTTTATCCCTTTCCTTTCACGATGTAGAAGTAAAAATCAGGAGTAAAAAAAGTCAATGAAATTTGATGAGGAAAATTGAATAAGTAGAGAGCAAAGAATGAAAACAAAAATCCCAAACCTAATACTATAATATGAAAGTAGTTACTTCTGCTATAAAAAGACTTTCCCATAAGCTTCCCAAGCATAAAACAAACTCACAGAAGTTTTAAATTGTAACTTTTACATATTGCCATTTTAAATGACTTACAGAGATTAATTGTTATGTCAGCTAGAATGTAACCCATGTGAGGACAATGGACTTTGTTTTATTGATGGACATTTTCTGAGCTCATAGGCATTCAAATAACATGTACTAAATTTGGTAGAAGTAGCTATAAGAGATAAGCAATATTTTTGTCTCATCAGTGTTTTGGTACATTCAATCTCAGTTGAAACATTTCACATTAACTATAATCCACTTTTTTTTTTCCAAGTTAAATTGTTGTCCTTTCAATCTTAGTTGTGGAGGGCGCAGCTCAGCTCCAGGTCCAGTTGCCATTGGTAGTTGCAGGGGGCACAGCCCACCATCCCTTGCTGGAGTTGAGGAATCAAACTGGCAACCTTGTGGTTGAGAGCCCACTGGCCCATGTGGGAATCGAACCGGCAGCCTTCGGAATTAGGAGCACGGAGCTTTAACCGCCTGAGCCACTGGGCCAGCCCTAATCCAGACTTTTTAGCAGAGGAATTTGAGGTAAAGAGTACTGAGTCTTATCATTATCAGATAGATAAATAGTTCTGACTACAGAACTGACATTTCACATAGAACAAAGTCCTTAAGTGAAAGATGATGAGAATTTAGAACCAGTGGGCTGAATGCAATATACAGAAGTGTTTTTGCTTGTTCGTTAGACACAACATTTTAAAGTTAAAAGACTTCATATAAAAATCTTAGTTTGCCACTTCTCTTGAAAAAGGGAAGAAATGACAATGTCAGTGTAACTTTCTCATTTTGCAACAATTTGTTTGCTAAGTGATCACAGACCCTTATAAACCAGGTGGTTGTGAGTTTGCTAATTGAACATAGTTCTCACCACTATCAAGTACTCCACTTATCAAGGTCTACCCAGTGGGCTTTGCCCCTTGTGTTACCCTTGTTCAAAACAAAACAAAGCAAAGCAAAGCAAAGCAAAACAAAACACCAAAAACTAATGTTAAAGAAAAAAAAAGTCAATGGCATCATAAGGAAGACTTTATTTAAGGAGGGACTATTGGCATAGATTATAGGGACCCCTGCAGTGGCATTTTGCAGTGGGGGAGAGAGATTTGAAAGGCTTACCTTCAAATATAGCATGGGCAAGTGGGAATTTATAGCTAAGGAGTAGGGTAGGGGTCAGTGGATGCAAAACTACTAAAAGGAAATATCACGGGCAAGGGAGGATTCTTGCTTACAGTAGGCCAGGGTAATCAGACATCATCTGGGAGACGGTGGGAGAAGGCTGATTAGATAACTAGTTATCAGATACGGAAAATGGGGGATTCTGGCTAAACTGACTTAGAACGATCCTTGCTAAAATTGAACAATGCAGAGATACACATGGAAGTCCAAACGTTGAGGCCTAGTTGAAAAAGACTTTGGAGGAGACTGAGTAGAGTTTAGTCAAGGAGAGAATCTGTGTCACCAAATTGTACCAAACAGACTACTGAATTGACTGATTAATTTCTCCCGTGTGTGCAGAAGACAAAAGAGTCTTTGGAAACTACATAAAACTCCGTTACAATCGGGAAAGCTCTGGAATATGAAAAGGACTCAAGTTAAAGACATGCTAAGTTTTCATCTGGCTGGCAACCTTCTTTTGACTCAGAAAATTCTGATCTATGCACAAGATAAGAGGCCCAGAAGGTCTTTTACACTATATAATATCTGCCAAGTACTTTAATTTTCCATTCCAAACACCTAGTAATTTAAACATAAACCAGTTTAAATTCATTAGCATTTGCCAAGCACACTCCTCTTCAAGAGCTTCAAACTGGGCTAGCAATGCAAATGGAAAAGCAGGGCTCTGACCCAGCAGGTAGGGGCGGCTTCATTAGCTGACTGGATTCAGCTATTTCTCCTGCTCAAGCTGAACTTGCGAAATGAATGTGCAGGAAAATGTGGGGCAGACATAACATAAATAATTTAACTTAAAAGGAGAACTCTAAACCTCTCATGTACGGTCACCTTTTATTATTTTTTTATCCCTAAAGACAAACGTAGAGTGTCTTAAGTGTCTCGAGAAGGGAGAATAAGCATTGTTATATTTCAAACTTCCAAATAACTAAAACCAGTATTAAATACATCATCTTAAAAAAAAATTACTGTGATCATTGTCTTCAGTGAAATAGGTCTTCTCACAAGATGCTTATATATATTTTTTTCATTTCGTCCTTCTTAAAGTGATATCAATCAAAAACTAATGAACTAGCACATAACATCCCTCTTCCCTTTTCTGCCTCCCTCCCCCCCTCATCAATTTTTCTACATTAGGGTCCAAGGTGAGAACATGTATACTGGATTCTAGCAATCCAAATGCATTTTAATGAGGATTAAGCAATTGAAATGCATTAAGGTTTAAACAAGAGAACTTTTACTCTATTTTAAAAGGCATCGATGTGTAGCCACAGCTCTCAATGTGGATATTCTATTTTCCTACCTCCCTGTAGTAGTTTCCTGTTGCTGCTCTGTAACAAATTACCACTCATTTAGTGGTTTAAAACAACAGAAATTTAGCTCACAGTGCCACAGGTCATAAGTCCAAAATAGGTCTCACTGGGCTAAGACCAAAATGTTGTATTTCTTCTAGAAGCTCTAGAGAGAATCCGTTTCCTTACCTTTTGCAGCATCGAGAGTCCCCTGCATTCTGTGGCTCGTTAGTCTCCTTTCCCCCATCTTCAAAGACCATAGTGTAGCATTTTCAAATCTCTTATTTACTTTGACTTCCTCTTTTGCCTCCCTCTTCTACTTTAAAGAATCCTTGAGATTACATGAGGCCCACCTGGAAAGTCCAGGCTACTCTAAGTTAAAGTCAGCTGGCTTCATCTCAGGGCTCTCTTTGTTGGTGGTAGTAAAATTTAAGTTGTACTTTGGAAAGTGTTCTGGCAACAACTAGTTTACTTGAAAATTCTTCTACACTAAACCAGCCTCTGGGTCTTACATTCTACAGGAATTCTTGGCACATGCACCTCAAGGAGCTACGTACAGAACATTCACTGCAGTATTGTTTTCAATTGTAAAAACCGGAAACCAATGTCCATTAGAAAATGAAAGAAGTGTGATATGTATTTGCAGTATTTGGCTATTAAAATGAATCAATACAAAGTATGTGTATTAACTTGACTACATCTCAGAAACCAATGATGAGTTAACATGACCAAATGATACGTGCTATGTGATAAAATTTGGTAGTTTTAGAACATGCAAAATAAAGACTGGTGTATATACATATACTAAAAGTGTTAACAGCACATATGAGAATGATAAACACCAAAATCTGGCCTATTTATCTCTGGAGACTTAGGAGGAAAATGGGATTAACATGTGCACAGGGGAGCCTTCAAGTGTGTCTGTAAAGTGTGTCATTAAAAAATATCAAATGTGAGAAAGATTTGGGTTTATTGAAGTTGAGGGATGGTCAGTCACACATTTATATGCTTGATATTTAATAATAAAAAACAATATTTAAAAAAAGAAAAACATCAACGGATTAGTATCATTAATTCTATCTGCAATCTTAATTCCCTCTTTCCATGTCACATAACATATTCACAGGTGCCAAAGATTAGCGTAGATAGATTTTGAGGGCTATTATTCTGCCTACCATCTTACCAGCATTCCTTAGAGAATAAGAAAACAGTTGTCCATGATTTCCACTCACACTGGACATGCAGACCTTGCCCTAGCCCAACAATAGCATTACATTTTAAATAACATCTCTGTGCCTCAATTTTGTAATGAGTGAATTGGGTGTGGTGTTCCTAATTATAGAACTCAGATGAGTGCATTTATGTGTGGAATTGTGTATCAAACAGAGAAGCACTATGGAAGCATTGGTTCCTACTTTTCTTAATAAAATTAACATTGTTAATGACTGATGGGTAAGGTTTTGCTGGGTTTTAACAAACGCATCCTCTTAGATGGAATGGTAACTCATAGGGAAAGTGAAAAGTAGGATATACAATATCCCCCTCATTCCATATACCCTATGGGCCTTTTCTATCTCCTGCAGCCTCCTTTCCATAGCTTGTTGCCTGTGGTTATACCACCTGTGCTTACACCACAGGCAATAAGCGATAGAATGCTTCCCATTATTGTCCACACTCCTGCTTTTCCAGCCTCTCCTTTCTCACACACAAAGATCCATGAAGTCCATAGATTCTGCAGTTTCTACCAGAGTCCTTGAGAGGGTGACTCTGGGGCAAGTCCTGGCCATCAGGGTGAGGTCTACAGCCCCTGCCCCCCAACACACACAGTGTAGTCTGGCCAGAAGCAAGGAGGGTAGGTATCAGTGTGTGAGAGCCATGGAGGTGCACAGGGCTGGTAAATACTAGCTTTACTCACAGTAGTCTTCCCCTAGGGCCTGCCAGACCTGGGTGGTATAGTAGAAACAAGGGGAGTTCTCTGGAGTCCCTGTGGCTGGTTGGCTGTGGGGGCGGGAGGGGGTGGGCTGTCAAAAGTAGTGCTTATTATGAGAGGCTTAGGATCTGACAACCATAAGTATCCATCAACTGTTACAGGTACTGAGGTTCTCTGAAGAGAGATGGGTCAGAGTGGATGCAAGAGGTAAGATGTGCATTGAGTGAAGAATTTGAGTGTCGGCGGTTAAATTTGGATAACATTGATTGGAGTTTGAGGTGTGGTAGGTGGGGTGGAAGGAGAAGCACAGAGAATATAATTAAGAAGTTAATGGAATTTCATGTGAAGTATTTATGACTTTGGACAGTGGCCAAGGATTCTGGTAATGTGTCTGTCTCATGATATTATATTACTTTGATCCTAAAGATGATATGGAGTTGTCCAACTGTTGGCTTCTCTTGGTGGTCTAATGACATTTGCCTGAATTTACAGTTTGTATGTTATTCTGGCACATGTGCAACAGTCCAGATAAGTTTGTGAGAGAATTAGGTTGGGAGAAGTGTAACACCTTATAAATACTGGACATACAGTGACAAGTTATGTTGAACCTGAAGTTAACAATTATTTTTCTAATAGACAAAGTAGCCATTTGTCAACCATTTTTGCAGAACAAAGTAAGGTCCTCTGTACCATGGAATTGTCTTGCCTTTATTAACATGTATGTGCCAGACACTGCTCTGAATTCTTTAATATATTAATTTAATTTTAAGTACATATTCTGCTTTTTCAGTTGAGAAAACTGAGGCTCAAAGATCTTGAATAATTTGGCCGAGATTTCACAGCAAGTAGGTGGCAAATCCAAGATTCGTACTGAGGTCTGGTCTTGGAGCCCTCATGCCTAAATATCTCAACATATTATCCTTTGCTGGGAAGTTGGAAATGCATTGGGAACTTAACACTGGGATGGTCTTCAATATTTTAACACTGTATTGAAGAGCATTTTGTGGGGCTGTGTAGTGTTTAATTTTTCTACCACTTTCAAATATTTGAAATGCAACAGGGACGTAGAAACATTTTTTCTGAATTCTGGGTATTGTTTGACAGTACAAGATTCTAATAATGGGGCTATAGTAGGAAGTCAAAATATACACATACACCCTGAGTAGTCTTCTTTTAGCACAAATATATTTTCTAATTTTCAATATTTTTTCAACAATATGCTATAAAGTGCCTAAAAACTTGAGTATTAACACAATATTAATCACCAATTTTTTTTTCTTTGTTTCCCCCCCCCCAACCCCCCTGAGATAAACTGAATTCAAGGAATGGATACTTGGTTAGAAAAACTAAGTAACAGAGATAGAGCCTTTTGTACCTGTTAGTGACTCTGCCTCCATGTGTAAGATGTTAGACTATTCTATTTTTCTACTAGGAATTTTTCCATTATTCTAGTAATTATTCTATATGAGTTTTAAACTTATTTTTTTATGTATTTTATTTTATTTTTTTTGTAAATTTAGCATTAACACACTTTACACTTAGCATTCTCTATTAGCTTTAGAGGGTCTGTAAAGTTACCTACATTATTACAATATTTTATAATCAAAACTCCCTATAAAAGGTGCGATGGCCAGACATTGCTTTGAGGCATTATATGTCAGAATACCTGAGAATCGTTTATTTTTTTTTCTCTCTTGCAGAATGCAAAATTAATTCTTACAGCCACTTAATCCTAATTTTGAGATTTGCCTTTATTCTCTTACTTTCTCATTATGTCCATTCTTTACTTTTTCCCCTGCCTCTCTCTCTCTCTCTCTCTCTCTCTCTCTCTTCTTCTTCTTCTCTTGCTCCTCTTTTCCTAATAATTTTAGAACAACCATCCAAATGCCTGATTTATAAATTCCCTAACCTTTTTGTGAAATGACGCAAAGAAGCATCCAGGACTTGATTTCCATCCCTTCTCTTATTCCGGAGTTCTTTTTTTCTACTTCTCTCTCCATGTAAAATTCTAGTTACCCTGAAAAGGCAGATTTATGTTCTCTAGAGGCATTTATGAATTTCTCCAACCAAATTATCTTTCCTCGTTTGAATATTTATCACATTTTGCTTACCTTGGTTCTTACCTTACTCCATCATGTAATATGGTCATTCATTTACTTAATTCCTCCAATAGACGAAAGACATTTAGAGAAATGTCATTTAAAACAATTCTGCAATTGCTGCAGCCCCTTTGTAAAATATCTTGTACCTAGTCAGTGCCCATGAGATATTTTTTGAAGTCTGTTACACAAAATAAAATTAGAAATCAGTTTCATCAAGAAAATTCAACATAAGTCTTCCAAGAACCCCTGGCCTAGTCATTTAGTCTTCACTATTTTATCTGGTTTACTGGTGTTCCTGGAATCTCCGAAATTTCTGGAATGATGTTCACAGCAGCAACTCGGGGCCAAATCACCGCACAATAGAATGGTCTGGTTCTTAAAAACACAGAATTCTGTCCCCAACTATTTAGAATCCTTCCTACCCGACAAAAGCCAGGGTTGCTGGCCTGGTACTCTTAGTGGATTTCACCATAGTAGATTGGCTGTCAACTGCTTGAAGAGTTCATTTATGAACAAAATCTGGCCAACACGGCAGTAAGGAATGACACTTATCTGAGTGATCAGCATTTTTATTTCAAAAAACACCCAAAAAACACAGAATACTGTATATAACACTTTCTGAGAAAACATGGTACTTTAAATGCATTCCATGGTTCTAAATGTAATAAGGATGTATAGAATCCTTCAAATGTGATTTTATCCAAACTTTAAATAGATGAAATTTAATTGGGAGATTTGAAGAGCGACTTCTTCCTTTCACAAAATAAAAACTCTTTTGCAGGTTTCTGTTTGTTTTACTTAATTAAATTTTACATCCTCAACATACATTATAAGGGCTTAATCATTTAATTTAAGATCTATGTACTATATTTGAATAATTATTTGGGGTTATATGTGCCATGAAAAGTACATTTTCTAGTTTGTAACTAATAAATAGCAAATTGACTTTGACAGAAAAATGAATGGAGCCATTTAAAAGTTTTGTCTCATTCAAGTAAAATACAGTCTGAGATTCAAAACAGATTCTTCCTTGAAAATTGCAATTGCTTCCCATCTCCCTAAAAAAGAAAAAAAAAGAACAAAATGCAGAAACGTATACATGACTCATTAATTCTCATTGGATTTAAAATTCTGCCTCTAGTAGACCACACTAAACATCTGAAACTTTTACTTTATTCTGGCTATAATTGCATAACCTGTTTAAAAATAAAAACTTGTTTTAAAATGTTACTTTTCCCTCTTCTTCTTCCATGCATTTTTTGAATCAAATACACATGGTATATAGATGTAAGTGGAAAAATACATCCTGTAAAATTTGTAGTTCTACATAGATACTTCCATTCCTATATATGGATATCCAGGTTTATTCTGGAATCTCTTTCTCTGTTTATCAACTAAGTGTATAAAAATGTTTAGCAAAGTACACATCTTCTTTTTCTTTTTCCTCCGACCCCTGTAAACTCAGTGTGAACTTTTACTTAAGAGCTTCAGCCACTTAAAACTTTATACCACTATGTCTAAAAGAGGTTGACTCAATTATTCAAATCGTCATCCACATACATGTAAGAAAAAAATTCTCTTGTAATGCTAACATTTTTTATTCAATATTTTAATATACCATAGAACTTTCAGCTTAGAAATTTTCTTAAAATAAATATTCTTTACTTGAAGCTGTCATAAAAATGGGAAGAATATCTTCTGTGATTTCAAAACCATCAAAGTCTGTTTTTATAAACTACTTTCCAAACCCCAGGAGAAGTGTACTTGAAGGGCAAGCACATCAGTATCTTTAGGAAATGAGTTGGGAAAAGTAAAATTTGATCCATATTTTAACATTTGTTATTGGTACCAATGACTCCAATTGACTGAAAATGTAACTACTTATATAATTATAGTTACATAGCTACATTGAAGTAAAGCTGCATCCTATTATTTCAATTATTGAAGTCTTATAGGCAAGTTGTTTAATTTGTCTCATCCCACCATCTATTCAACAGCTTTGCACTGTACAGATTGTCAAAAATGATTCACAAACTGTTGCTGCCTTCAAACTATATACCCTAAAAGGTAGCCAAGAACTAATTGTATGTTGTACCCAACATAAAATAATTTGTGGAATTCAGAATATGTTTTTGACACAAAGACTGCCTGCCCATTGTAGAAAATTTTATCAGTTTATGTGAGGATATTTATTACCTATAACCAAAGATACACACAAAAAAGCGTGTGTTATGTAACATTATATCAGTAATACATTTGTTACTGTTTTGAGATTTCTTTTGGCCTAGATTACAGTTCTGCCAAATACCATTTTTTAAATTATGCTAGGGCAAGTGACTGCTGTGGTACATTTGCAATTGTAATAATAATTTTCCTGGGAATGCTAGTCTTAATTTTATTCAAAAGCTTTTATTTTCAAAGCAATTAAACTTATTGTTGATTAATATTTACCATCCAATATTCCTGGAACACTAAAAGAATATGCTTTATACATAATCTTCCATTACAGCACATTGCTTGAGAGTAGCTATTTGATATAACAGCATTCAGTTGAGTTTTCAAACCAAAGAACAAAAATTATAGCAATTTTACTTGAAACCCATAAATCCATGCACAGGATTGTGTTCAACAGAATCACTAAATGCTATTTGTTATTCAAAGATGAATGAATCAATAAAAAAACAGAACTGATAAATCATTAGTACTTTAATGCAGAGTGAAGAGAGAAACTAATAAATCATACATTTCAAGCACTTGTTTTCCTTATGGCATGTTTGAAAACATAAAACATGCAATGATGAGATGCATATCAATATGAATGAACAATACCAAAACTGCTCAAAATAGCATTTCATTTTATATCATAAGTTAAATGAAACACTAAGAAAAGTACTATTCCATAATTTCTTTAAACAGAAAGTCCAACCATGCCATGAGCACTTTAAACAATGATCTAGGCCATTATTTCCAAATAAACATTTGAAATGTCAGAGATGGGAGTGAAGTAGGTGAGGGGGCTAATTGCATGCAAGCTTCGCTTCAATGAGCTCAATATTATTACAGGTCTCAATTCATATTGGAAAGGAACTGATACAGTCATTTTCTTTCTCAAGTGTACTTAACTTATCCGTTAAAAATTACAGATACTTATATTTATAAACGACCCCCTAAAAAGCAAGTAATCAGCTTTTTATATATTACCTCTGTTAGGTTAACAATATTGAGCTTTGAATGTGTTGTATGGCCTATTGTCTATGAAAAGTGAGAATTTTAATTATAATTAATGGGTAATTCACTCTCTTCCAGGGTTTTAGTAATCACAAAATTAATCATAAGAACCATACATTTTCTCCACAATTAATTATGCATTAAAACATTTCTCTCAAGTGTCTTTTTACTGAGTCTTTGGTGGGAAACACAGTTTATTAGGCACATAGTTTAAAATATCTATTTGGTTACTGGTGTGGTTATGAATATTCTTCTAGATTCACGTGCAGAAAGGAATAAGGCTTGTCATACGACCACACTTTACTGCCAAGTAGCATGTTTTCACTTATTTCTGGAATTAAAAACAAACTAAACAAAATAAAAACCACTTCCTATTTTTCAGCACACGAAAACGTTGTATCTGATATTTAAATTCCACTCAGAAGCATTAAGATGTCAAAGAAAAACTATTTAGATACAGCAAGGTATCATATACAACTATTTAATAAATTCTTTCAATTAAAAGCTTCTCCTTAAGTCATAGGTCAAAGACTATTGATACACTGATTCTAAGGGAAAAGCATAGCAATCTGCGATTATCATTGTAGCATTACTGATTAGTGCTTATCGATAATGGAATCACACTGAGAATCACATTTCCCAAGGCATTTCCTTTTTTATATTTCATAGGTTTTTCTCCCAGGTTAGGAAATGGAAATTGAGAGAGGAATGGGTGGGAGACATAAAAATCTATGGGGATGCATGCAACAAAAATAGGCAGTATCACTTCATGTAAACTTCTGCTTGCTTCATGCAAAGATGCCTATAAAAACTGAGACAATAAATTTTCTAATAGATGAATTTTACATGAACTCAGTAACAAAAACTGTTAAACCAATTCCATAATTTTGCATGAGCAGGAGACTTGAAATGATTCAAAGACTTCCAGCATAAGTGTTCCATGGCCCAATTATGCTAATTAGATCTCTAAGAAAGAAACTATGCAGGATTATTCCTTGCTTCTGTTTCTTGTTCTTTTGACGAGGGAGCAGAACAACCCAGTTTTTGGAGGAGGGCCCATCAGCATTGGAGCTTGGTTCTTGTGTGTGATTTTTATCTAGGAAAAAAATAAAGAGAATGAGAAAAATCTCCAGATACAATACCACTTTCTGAGAATCTCCGTTAGTTAATTAATATTCCATGAGAAACACCATAAGTATAAGATGTAGTTTCATAGTGTTTATTATTTCGAAAATATTTTTAAGAGAGATAAAGATATACATTTGATATCCCAAATGCTCAGGGTACTAACGAAACATAAAAATTAACTGAAATCACATTTTAATCATCATCTTACCTTAACCTCACTTGTAACAATACCCCCAAACTCCTTGTTTAGGTTACATGATTATCTGATGTAAAATATTGACCATTAGTTATGCATCATTTACTTAATGCAGGAAAGGATGCACTGTTATATATTCTGAATCCCAGTGATAGCCAAACATGAAGATGCACTTGGTATTAAGGCAAGCCTTATTTATCTTGCTAATCAGATTGTTTCTCTCTTTCAACACGAACTGCAAGGCTTAATTTCAAAACAACCATTAGGATTGAAAGTCACAAGTTAACGTGCATAAAAGGTCAGGAATGATGAACTAGATTTCTAATCTGTTAATTAATTGGTAATAGAATAGAATCAAATATTGAAAAGCCTGCTTAAAACACTTTGAGAGACTGTTCTAAAGCTACTCGTTTTGATTTCTTTGATATAAAACCACGAATCACCTTAAATGAGACAAGCTTAAAGTAGATTATGTCTGCAATTTTCTCTAATTCAAGTCTAAATTAGAGAAGACATTTTGTGAATATATGCTATGCTCAAAGCTAATTGAAAGCAATTATCAAAGTGGCATTTTGTCTGTGACTTTAAGATACATTGTAAGATAATAAATGATTCTCATTATGTAATAAAAAGGTCACATCTTGCCTTTGGGCTAGTGACGCTAAGAGTTTTTCAAAAGCAATCTGAGACATTTTCTTTAGAGAACTGTGACTAATACAAGAACCATCGCTTATTAAATATCAGTTGTCACCTGCACAGCACTGCATCAGAGATGAGTATGTCTTTCAAAAAGAAACACCATCTCATTAAAAGCTGAAAAAATATATCTCTTAAAGTGCATACGTGACATTTTCAAGTTAAAATGAATATCCTTCACTTGTCATTCACTAATAGAAGTGAAACAAAAAGAAAATATGTCACGTGGACAGGATCATTAAAATTGGTACTGGGGCTTTTGGGAAATAGAGATTTACTTCACAGTCTAGAAAGACAGAAGTATGTCAAAAACCTGGAAAAACGAACAACTTTGTTTAACTCTGTTGGAATCAGGTTATTCTGGGAAGATTCAGTGTTCTTCTCTTTACTGTAAAAATAAATTGCACCTGTAAAAGGCCACTAGGCTAAACCGGCCCCTAACTCTCTGGATATATTATTTTATTTTATTATTTTATTTTTATTATCTTATGAACTGGGAATTGATAGCCAGATTGTTAAGATTCTAAAATGTACATACACACACACACACACACACACACACGAAAAGATCTTTACCAGATTTTTCTCTCTTAATAATTCAGCGTTAGATTACACTGTACCACATGCTATTGATTTAAACTCCTCTGAATGCTAGCTTTGTACAGTATCTAATAAGGCATTCATTCACTTGTTCATTTCACAAAATTGACTGAGCTCCTACTATGCTTTAGACACTGTACTAGGACCTTAAAAAAAAAAGACAATGCACAGTCTCTGCCTTCAAGAAATTATAGTCAACTAGGAAAGAGAAATATAACAAGCACATATGATAAAGATATTGATGCTGAAATAGGCTAAACGAAAGGCACTACTTTTTAAGGTCGAACATGAAAATGAATCTCTTCACACAAAAATATCATTTTTAAATGAGTATCTGGGGAAGTAGTTATAACATATTACTTATATGATAACCTTAGATTCAAATAGAACACTAGCAGCTGAAGTTAAAAGGTATACATTTCTCATTTACAGTTGCTGGACTCAATCCTTTAGAGAGTACAAAAGTATTCGAACATGTTGGAAAATACAATCATTATTACCAAATTATTGGTGTTAAGACTTTGGAAGAAACATATCATTGTAGTCACTTATATAAGCTTAGCATCAATTTATGACAAAGCATACACAAAATACCACAAATTACTATGTATGAGATTTTGTTTGCTCTTTGTGTTTTTTAGGTAATTGAATTTTGGTCATGGCTATCTTTATATTGGCAATCCATTTGTTTTGTTTTGTTTTTTTGAAAGAAATAACATGTTGGTATGCCTTTGAAAAAATAGCACAGTATCTCCTTCTGTGCTGTTGACACAATGGGACACTTAATCCATGTTACTGAGTTCTAATTTTCAGTTTCTAAGCAGAACAACAGCCAGTCCTATTTTTAAAATTATCTATAACCTGTTCTCTTGGTTGTTTAATCAGTCCTATGGTTAAAGTACACAATTCTTTCTTTAACCTAACATTATTTCTGTAAAAACAAAAAATAAATCCACATATGTTTTGGTTTGTTGTTTATGGAAATGAGAAACAATTGGCTGTGTTTTCCTCTTAGGGGAGATAGCATGGAAGAAACAAGCCTTCATGAAACGTCTGTTAGGTGTCCAGGCTCTTTACATATGTTATTTCATTGTAAAATTACATGTTTTTTAATTTTATTTTTTATTTTTAAGCAGAAGCAAAAACTAGTCCATCAAGGAAGAGAATATTTCTAGTAATGCTGAATTGATGCTGTGGTATTCACAGAGTCCAGGTGTAGGCTTCAAAAAGCTGTAGAGCAAGTGTAACTTTAGATTCAGATTGTCCATGTCAGGGAAACCTGGTTAAGGGCCTGGAATAATGACTCATGTGCCTGTGTTGTAACAAGATTTGGTTCCTACTGTGTGCTGACCATTATACTGAGTGTTTTACACATGTTATTCAGATACTATCTGTTTCATCCATCTCTTTGAGTTGCCCTCAACAAAAGTCTACTCCCACACAATTATTATTATTAAAGAGTGTAGAATTGAAGTAAAATTTCATAAAAGGGATAGAAGACAGGGTTTATGTCTCACAGCAGACAGTAAACAGTGCCTATTCCCATTAGACATTGATATTGTCTCCAATGACCTTCTGTAGCCAAACTAAAATTGAGGGAAGAGGGGAGGGTCTTCCCTGACTTGTTCTCCAGGCAGGTTTAGCGCAACTCATTGGTATTTTCTTCCCTAGTTCCTTGTTTCCCAGCATGGAATATTCCCACCACCCTTTATTAAAGAGGGCAGTGTCTCTCTTTGTCAGGTTATCTGAACACCTTGCTCAACATCCATTCCCTAGAGGCCACCTCTACCCACTTAAGGGCTTATCAAAGCACTCTGATTAAGAAAAGATGATATAGGAACATTTGTGACAACATGGATGGATCTTGAGAGTATGATGCTAAGCGAAATAAGTCAGACAGAAAAAGCAGAGAACCATATGATGTCACTGATATGTGGTATATAAACCAAAAACAACAAAAGAACAAGACAAACAAATGAGAAACAAAAATTCATAGACACAGACAATAGTTTAGTGGTTACCAGAGGGTAAGAGGGGTGGGAGGTGGGAGATGAGGGTAAAGGGATTAAATATATGGTGATGGAAGGAGAACTGACTCTGGGTGGTGAACACACAATGGGATTTATAGATGATGTAATACAGAATTGTACACCTGAAATCTATGTAATTTTACTAACAATTGTCACCCCAATAAATTAAAAAAAAAAAAAAAGATTAAAACAGAGGTGGATCTATTCTCCCTTCAAGGAGTTCTCATACCTGCTTCCTAAAGGATAATTTTTTTCATAACTCTATTTTTATATTATCTAATTTTATCCTCTCAACAACCCTGGGAGGTAGGTTTCAACATCCTTAATTTACAATATAGGACAAAAGCTTAGAGAGGTTCTATAACCTGCATTACACGACTCAAGTTGGTAAGTGCAAGAACTGGGTTTGAGAGCTGACTCAAATCTCCCAAGCACTGCTTGTTAAATCCCACCTTTGTACCTTTGTGCCAGTTACTGCACTGGAGAACCTTCCCTCTATTTTCTGCCAATCAAACTTCGATCCCATCCAGTTCAAATCACACACTATTGTGACATTTCAAAGCACAAGATAAAAAGGAGATTCTAAAATGCCCTCTGAGAGGAACAACAGATCACTTACAGAAAAATAAAAATCAGCCTGGCACCAGGCTTCTCAAAAACATTAGTGCTAAACAACAAAGGAGAAACCCCGTCAAACTCCAGAGGAAAAGTTAATTTTACCCTAGAATTCTATATTTAGTCAATGTATCGATTAAATGCAAGGATACAATGAAGACATTTTCAGTCATAAAAGGATTTAGAGTTTACCTTTCATATGCCCTTTAAAAGATATTTGAGGGCAGCCAGATGGCTCAGTTGGTTAGAGCGCGAGCTCTGAACAACAGGGTTGCTGGTTCTATTCCCACATGGGCCAGTGAGCTGCACCCTCCACAACTAGACTGAAGACAACAAGCTGCCGCTGAGCTGCTGGAGGGGCGGCCAGATGGCTCAGCTGGTTAAAGTGCAAGCTCTCGACAACAAGGTTGCTGGTTCAATTCCTGCATGGGAACTGCAACTAAAGATTGAAAACGGCAACTGGACCTGGAGCTGAGCTGAGCCTTCCACGACTAGATTGAAGGACAACGACTTGGAGCTGATGGGTCCTGGAGAAACACACTGTTCCCCAATAAAAATTTAAAAATATATTAAAAAAATATTTGAGGGTGTTCTCTATCAAAACAAATGAGTGAGCTAAGGAAGAGATTCAAAATACACAAGATCATACTGCCAACGCCAAAGTGTGGTAGGGATGTGGAGCAACAGGAACTCTCCTACATTGCTGGTGGGAACGCAAAATAGTACAGTCACTTTGGAAAACAGTTTGGCAGTTTCTTACAAAAATCATACATACTCTTATCATATGATGATACTCCTCAGTATTTATCCAAAGTTGGAAACTTATGTTTGCACAAAAACCTGCACATGGATGTTTACAGCAGCTTTACTCATAATTGCCCAACCCTGTAGGCAACCAAGATGTCCTTCCGTAGGTGAATAGGTAAATCAGCTATGGTAGATGCAGGCAATGAAATATTATTTGGTGCTGAAAAGAAATGAGCTATTAAGCCATGAAAAGACATGGAAGAAACTTTAACACATACTAGTAAATGAAAAATCTGAAAAGGCTAAATACTGTATGATTTTAACATATTACATTCTGGAAAAGTAAAACTATGTAGACAGTAAGAAGATCAGTGGTTGCCAGAGGTTATAGAGAAAGGAAAGAATGAATAGATAGAGCACAGAGGATTTTTAGGGCAGTGGAAATATTCTGTATACTATTATACTGATGGATATGTCATTATAAATTTGTCCAAACCAAAGCCATAGAATATACAACACCAAGAGTGAACCATGATGTAAACTATGGACTCTGGATGATTATGATTGTATCAATGCACCACTCTGGTAGGGGATATTGATAATGGGGAGGCTCTGTATTTGTAGGGGTAAAGGATATGTGGGAAATCTCTGTACATCCCCTTCAATTTTACTGTGAACCTAATAGTGCTCTAAAAAATTGTCTATTAAAAAATAAAACAAACAGAGGATACAACTAGACCCAAAAAGATAGATTTGCAATAAACTTGCAGGGAAGGGCTTCTGCTATATAAAGGAGGGGAATGAGGATAACAGATAAATTGATATGGTGTAGCTTCAAAAAGTGAGTATTGTAAGTTTTCAAAGTGAAAAAAAATATCTAAAAGCTTTATAGGAGAGAAAATGTGGTTAGTGTCAGTGCTTGGCTCTTCAGTTGATTCATTTTCATAATCTCAATTATTATATATTTCATATTGATTTAAATAAAATTGTTATATCTTTTTTTTTTTAGAAGTAGAATTGGCATAATAGTTAAAAATCAGACTGCCTGTATCCACCACTTCCTATCTGGAGACTTTGAGCAAGTGACTATGATTCATTTCTCTCCTCAATTTTATAGAGATTTTCATATAGGTCTATTTCATTGGTTTCTTGTAAAGACTAACGAATCAACGTACACAAAATGCTTAGAATATTACCTGGTACATAGAAATCATTTAGTACATATTAACTATTAGTAAGAGAGTTATATGGAGTAAGGTAAGAGTGTTAAAAAACATGTTACTATACCATGAAGTAGAACACATCTAAAACAAATGGTTAAAAAAAAAAAAGAATAGCAAAGCATATGTCTACAAATAAGGAGTAAATGATTACCAGAAACAGCCAAATAATTAAAAAGTTGACCTGGTGACATAGAAATGATGGTACAGAGACTGGCCATTTTTCTTGCAAGTCTATACATTCTGTTTTATTTTTTTCCAATAAGCATATGTTATTATGGTATAAATGTTTAAAAATAAATAACAATTACAAAAATCCCTCTGCAGATAATTATCTTGCACTCTAGTGTTTTGGTTTTCCAAGTGTGGTCCACAGACTGGGAGCGCTGCATCACTGATAGAAATGCAGACTGCTGGGTTCTTCCCTAGACCTTCTGAACCAGATTGTACTTTATAACAAGAGCCTCAGATGATCAATACGTACATTTAAATTTGAGAACCCTGATCTATTCGCCATTTCACCTATCTTCCTAAGGCCTAAGGTCATAAGAATCTGTTGACTGACTGATTGACTGAATGAATGAATGACAGCACCTCCTTATGCTCACTCCGAAAACATATGGCTGAGAGCTAATATTAATGGAAACAATCTAATTTACTAAACTGTAATTAGCTTTAATGTTAATCTACAAGTTACCAGTTTACTTCAACTAAATGCTGGGGATTCCAAGTTGAATGTAATTTTTTTAAAAAAATGACTGAGTTACTAATAGTCTAATGATGATAACATACGCGGTAGTAGAATGTGATATGCATTGTGCCACAGAGATAGTCTTAGGCTCAATGGGAGCACAGAACAATGCCATTTAGATCATGTTGGATGAACAGGACATAATTGAACTTGAGTTTTAGCAATATTACTCTGGAAACATCGATTAGGAGTTGGATGCCTTAGGAGAGGCACGGAGATCAGATGGGAGGTTAATATAATAATCCAGAAAAGAAGCAAAATGGGCTTTAGTTATGGCAGTGGCAGATTAGAGAGATATCGCAGATTAGAAAGATATCACGGAGGTGCAATGTACAAGACATGGTACTATTTGATTTGCTGTGTGCAGTATTAGAAAAGGGAAAGATTCTAGTATGACTTCTATGCTTTTAGCTTTGCTTGTTATACATGTGGTGATAATTCTTATAGAAAGATGCATCTTTTTGGCAGGAGTAGGAACCAGGAAGTTGGTCAACTCAGTGTTAGGTGTGACATTCTGAGGAAGATGTTCAGCATCATTCAGATATGTAGTCTGGTGTTCAGAAGATAGAGTAAGTCTCAAGACAGATTTGGGTGTGATGAACTTATAATAAGATTCATCGAGAAGAGATTACTTAAGGACAGTGTGCCAAATCTGACTTGCAGAGGTTAGACTATGTGACTGGGGAACACTGACATTAAAGGGTGAAACAGAAGAATGATATTCTATGAAGGAATCTAAGTACAAGTAGCCAGAGAGGGAGGAGAAAAAACTAGGGAAAAAAAATCATCATATAAACATTTCTAATCAATCTTCAGTGTGGCCTATTCCTCTTCTAGTAATGCGAGTGAAACCATCAAATCGAAAGCATCTAGGCTAGGTATACCTCATTTTGTCACTACGGTTTGCATATAAGTGATGCAAGTTACTAAAATGCTTACACTAATTCTAAACCTAGAAATCATTACATTTGAGAATTATATATTGCAGGATGCTTAAATCACTGTTCATATTACTTACAGGTTGGCAAGCATTTTCTATAAAGGGTTAAATGGTAAATATTTAAGCTCTGTGAGCTATGGGGTCTCTGTAACTATTCAACTTTGCCATTGTGACACAAAAGTATCCATAGACTATATGTAAATAAATGGGTGTGGCTGTGTTCTAGTAAAACTTTATGCATGGAAACTAAAATTTGAATTTCATATAATTTTAACATTATGAAATTTTATTCTTATTTTGATTTTTTCAATCATTTAAAACTGTAAAAAAAAATCCTTTTAATTCTTTGGTCATACAAAAACAGGCACCTGTCCAGATTTGGCCCAAAGGGCATAACTTGCTGACTCCTGATGTAATTACAGTCAAGTACTGAAAATTACATCTATAATTATGAAGCACATGGTGGAAGAAAAAATTTTTTATTTAAAATTATGATTTAATGGGTCAATAGCTGAAAAATGGATGAAAGTGCAAATAATTTCACATGGCATATTTTTTGCTGTACTGAGTGCCACCATTCAGAATTCATTGTGTGAAAATCTGAAATAGGACAAATACGAGCTCTCCCAAATTTGATAATGTATCAACTGATAAAATTTGACTTAAATATATAATATCTTTATTGCTATGCACTAGGGTGGGCTTAATAATATTGTAGTTCTTAGAATGTACCTTGGCAGGTGGCATTTTCCTCTTGAAATATTCTCCCTGTATCTAGCCATTATTTTCTTTCCCTGCATCATCTCTTTAAAAGTTTATTATCACTGGATTTATTCAGCTACCTTAAAAATGAATGGGGTTTTCAGAGAAAAATAAATGCCATAAAATATCTGTGGGGAGAGCTTAATTTAGCAATTATCTGGAACATTAAAAGTTACCTAGCTTGATTCTAGAATAAGACTGCCTCCTTCCAATAATGGAAACCATTTTGAATTCATGCGTGTAGCTGAGCCATATGACAGTGGGAATAAAGAGCATGCTAAATTTTTCAGGTCTGTAACTGCCAAAAAGCAAAGCAATGAAACATAACAATTTTCTGAAATCTCTGTGCCAGCATCTCTATGATTCCAACCATTATTTTCTGGAATGAGAGTAATTTCAAGTTGAATGTTAAAGTGTTTGATTTAACATCAAATCCAGAGAAATCATTGAGAAGAATTTACAATAAATCTTTAAAAAATGGGTTTGAGAGGTTTACTTGCTGATGAAATTCATAGGAATTTTAAATATGTATGATAATGAGAATAGAGAAACTTTTTCCTAAAAGTGATGGGCTATTTGGCAACATTGCAGGGGAAATATTAGTACCTGGATTTGAAATCTTGTTGAAGATATAAATTTGGTTTTTCCTTCCAAAGTATTTTATTGTTGTAGATTGTTTGCCAGGGAAGGTCAACATTAAAAACAACAACAACACCTTGTTATAACTTCCATGTCTGTACACAGAAATTTAACGCACAACTTTAACCCAGTAATTGTTTTTCTTTTCCTAGGGCCTCTGCAGAGCTTTGGTTATATGAAAACAAAACAAAAGAAAACAAAATAATAATAATAAATCTCATCTTTGACTATAACCAGAGAATATTTACATTATTCTCTACTAGTGATTCTACTTTTCTTAAAAAATAGTACTTCATATATTTTTCTTTATATGACCTCTTCATATAGCACAGGGGTATTTCACATTTTGAGTCTCAGTCTCTATTTACTAAAGGAGGATAATAAGACACCTATTTTATAGGACCATTGAAAGTAACAAATGAGACTATGCATGTAACATATGTGCTTATTAATCTTACCTACTATTCTCAGTATAATTATGTTTAGTCTAGTAGGGAACACATTTTGCTAACCCACCTTCTATTTGAGACAACAAGGGTTTCAAGATTCCTTCAGTGACATTGAGAGGTGGCATATTATGGCTATCTGCCTTCTCTGAGATGGCCAGAAGTACCTGGTAGCATTCCAGCCACGTGCCAGTTTCCACTTCGACCCAAAGGAAAGACTAGAAAAAAAAAATCCATGTGGGACATTTACTAACCCACAGAAAGAATGGATTTTTAAACCAAGGGAGACCAATAAGCATATACTGACATATAATGAAAAGAAACTTCTTTAATGACCCGAATTCCTAGACTCAGTTATACCCTTGGCTATTTGGAGCATCATAGCACTGATCTTAAAGAATTTCTATCAATGTTAAACTATTTCAGGGTAATCTAGTAAACATTTTGAAATGCTACCCGTATAAAAAATCGCTATCCCATGGTATAATGATAAATGACATTCTTAAGAATGTGCCTAGGACATTGACTGGGGAGCATAATTTAGTTGAATTAAATTGTAAAGAGAAAATAATCTACAGATTTTCCAAATTCTCCTGTTTTAAGGAATTGTTCTACCATTTATTCAGTTGTTCAAGTCAGAAATCTGGTTCATCCTTGGCACCTTCTCCTTAGATCTCATAACCAATCTATTAATTTTATGCCTCAAATACTTTCTGTATCTCTTGATAATTTTTTGTACTTCTACTACCATCAGTCTAAGGCCAGAACAAATGCAGAAGTCTCGTAACTGGTTGCCTTCCCTTCCAAACCATTCCCCACCCAGAATGATCTTATTACCTGATCACAGCACTCTCCTGTTTCAAATCTGTTTAGTTCCTCATGCTTTTTAAACTAAAACTAAAAATCCTCCCTGTGGGCTTCAAGGCCCTGTATCTCTGATTCACACTAAATCTCCTCCCTTAACCCACGTCTGTCTTCCTTCTGTTCCACATCTATCATGTCATCTTTCAGATCCTTGTACACACCATGCTCCTTCCCACCCCATGCTGTTCCCTCTGCATAGGACACTCTTCCCTACCTAGTTATATGCTCCTATATAGGTTATGCCTAGTTATATGTTCCTCACCCTTTAGTTCTCAGGTCTATTTTGAGTTCTTTTGAAAATCTCAGACCTCCTTTGAGAAGGTCAGATTCTTCTATTATACCCTGTCATAGTACCACAGTACCACAGTATCGCAATACAATGGACCTGTTGCTCCAAGTCTTTATATCATTACTGGAATTTTGTATTTTTATGACTCTGACTAATGTATACATGCACTGCATTCAGAAATTAAGCCTCTTTTTATTCAATTTATTGGGGTGACATTGGTTAATAAAATTATGTAAGTTTTGAGTGTACAATTCCATAATACATCATCTATATAGCTCATCATGTGTTCACCACCCAAAGTGAAATCTCCTTCCGTCACCATATATTTGACCCCTTTTACCCTTTTCTACTGCCTGTCCCTGCCTTTCCCTCTGGTAACCACTAAATTATTGTCTGTGTCTATGCGTTTTTGCTTGCTTGTTTGTCTTGTTCATTTGTTGCTTTCAGTTTTATATCCCACATATCAGTGAAGTCATATGGTTCTTGACTTTTTCTGTATGACTTATTTCACTTGGCATGATAATCTCAAGATCTATTCATGTTGTTGCAAATGGGAGTATTTCACATTTTCTTAGGGCTAAATAGTATTCCATTGTATATATGTACCACATCTTTATCCCATCATCTATCGAAGGACACTTTGGTTGCTTCCATATCTTGGCCACTGTGAATAATGCTGCAATGAACATAAGGGTACATGTATCTTTATGGATAAATATTTTCAGATTTTTTTTGGGTAGATACCCAGAAGAGGGATTACTGAGCTGTATGGTAATCCTATTCTTAACTTTTTGAGGAACCTCCATACTTTTTTCCATAGTAGCTGTATCAATTTACATTCCCACCAGCAGTGTATGATTCTTTATATAGAAAACCCCAAAGACTACACCAAAAAAACTATTAGAAACAATAAACAAATAAAGTAATGATGTAGGATACAAAATCAATTTACAAAAATCCATTGTGTTCCTATATACTAAAAGTGAAATTTCAGAAAAAGAAATGAAACAATTGATTTTGCAATTGCAACAAAAAGAATAAAATACCAAGAGATAAACTTAACGAAGAATGTGAAAGACCTATACACTGAAAACTATAAGACATTATTAAAACAAATTGAGAACACAAAGAAATAGGAAGATATCCATGTTCATGTCTTGTTTTGTTTTGTTTTACCTCCATTATAACACTCTAGGACAAACTGTCAGTACCTTTATCAAGAAAGAATTCAATAAACATTTGTTGAAGGAATGAAGAAATGAATCATTGACATTCTTGACAGCTTGGATGAAATAGTTGTATTCTCTTATTAATTTTTATTTATTGATTTGAAAATCATGTTTAATAATAATTTATTCACCCCACAGAATCATCATGTGAATAAAACAATGTAATATGTCAACTTTTAAAATTTTCTTTGTCTCCTCAAATAAAACATGTGCAACCATGTTCTGACTATTTAAGAAAATAAAAAACAATAATGTATTAAATTCTATTCAGTGTGTTTTTATTAAGAATTTTTTAATTCAAGTTTTTATTTGCAATGTGTAACTCACCCCAGGAATACAACACTATGAAACACTGGATCCTGTTCTCTGTTATTGCATATAGCAACAATACAGCTTGTTGCTCTTTGAGGAAACTCTAAGAATGTGATAGCCATATTTTCTAATTTGAATACACAAAATCAGAGGAAATGAAGAGCTAGATATGTTATGACCACAGGCAAATGTGGGAGGAAAGTCAGGCTTAAGACTTTTGATTCTACAGTTTGTATCCTCAGAAGAAAGACCTATAACTGCTCTGAAAGGAAAGAAATCAAATATACAATTATTAGTCTGATGATGCTCATCAACTAGGAGACTACTTATTCTAGAAGAATATGTTCATTTATGAACTAGATGTAAATATAAAAAAAGAAATTGTCTTCTCGAAAGCTAATGACAAAATTCTGTTAAGTGCATACAATTTTACCACTTTTAGAATGTTTAACAGTCCTGGATTAGATCAATATAAATGCATAAAGTATTACATGCTTGGTAAATTTCTTATTTCAATTTTTGCCCTTTTGTGTTTTTGGACATTGTGTCCAATTTGGGTTAGAAATTTCTATCAAAAAATATGAAAATGAGAGACCCTATTATATTTAAGCATAAATGAAATGAACTTTTCTAAATTGAAACTGACTAGATTAATTCAGGTTTAAAAATGAAGAATAAAGGAACAATTTAGGTTGATTCCACAATATTAAAATAGTATGTATTAAAGAGAAGAACTGTAAAAAAAGGAGGCCTAATTATAAACATAATATGTTTGAAATAAATTTTTAAATATAATATGGTAAGAAAAATTTTAAAAAATATTTTTGTGCAAAATGCAATCAAATCTAATCAGTTTGGCATTAATTAAGCTCTAATAATGTAGTTCAGTATCTCTCCTAAGTAGTGTGATCCATTTCCCCTTCATCTAGGTCGATTTGTGCACATTATGGTGTCATCATAATTTTAAAACATACTGAGAAAATGACAGAGCTGCAAAATTAAAATAAATGATTAATGGTATTTTTTTTCATGTTTTGTACTAATAGGTATTACTGAGCCTTTAAATTAATAGAGCTGTCAAGCTCATGGGTATTACAGATCCAGCAATGAACCAAAATGGAAATTATATATTCCACAGACACCTAAAGATGACACTTTGGAATATTTTAAATTTTAATTAGTAGGTGCAATTGTTTGGTTCCCTGTAACCACAGCAAATTAATTGGAAATTAGTCACAACCAATCCTCTTTTTAACAATCTGAAATGAAGAGATTGGTGCTTTACAACTTAACATTCTTGTTTGGAGGCCAGAAAGCACACATGCAGTAAATTGCATTGTCAATTACAAAAACAACAACTGTTGTGAAATTAGGAAAAATTATGCACAGGTAAACAAAACTAATTAATGCATAAGTAACAGGGGAACACACAAAATAACACCCAACTAAACACTAAAGTGCCAGTCTTTGAAAGAAACTAAAGGCTTTAGAAATGCAAATTTATTCAAAAGCATTTACCAATGAAGTCTTAGGTAAAAGGATGCTTTTAGTTTATGTTTTATTTAAACCGTTTTTTGGAGTCTCACTACCACTCACACATTACAAAATATACCCATCAGAATAGCAGTTGGCTTATTCAAATGTATGTCAAGGTGGCAGAAGACTGTTAGTTAATTTCTATTCTTCAAAATATCAAGATTTAGAATCATTAAATAACAAATAGTGGTATTTCCTTTTTTAGGACTTATCTTTATTCTGTATTTAAATATTGGACAAAATACAATTTCTATGCACATCAGAAAAATATTATCTTTAACTACGTCTTAAGCATTTTCCAATTGAAAATGTATAGGTTATTCTTTTTCTTTCATCACAAAAATACAAATGTTCCCTCCTCGTTTTTTTATCCCCCTCTCCTAAAGTAAGCCATTAGAGCATCTTAAGATTCCCTGATAATGGTGTGTCTACAAAGTCAGCAAGTGTCAAGTTACAACAGCTGTGTAACTTTTAATGAGAAAATAATATTCTCATCAAACTTTCAAAACAACACTAATTTCCAGGATATCAATCTGGTGCATTTAATATTATTTCATGCTATTTAAAGTTAATATATTTAATGAAAGTGTCTTGAGAGATTCAAGAGTTCGGTAAACCTTAGATAACTTTCACAGCACTATTCTATTCTGGATGAGTTTTAATATAATTTTCTATTTAGATAATTAATAAAGATGTTAGATACTATGGTATAATGATGTCCTTTTCCAATATAAGCTTTTCTGTAAATGATCACGGGAAAACAATAAAAGTCATTACTACATTTTCTGTAGCATTTTGGCTAAATCTCAAAAAGATG